>NC_054372.1:142462341-142547341 GCF_017654675.1 Xenopus laevis
CGAGCGGATCTCTCCATGTATGGCCACCTTAAGTCTACTGTTCAAAATCTTAGAAGAAACACTGCTGGGAAGATATCAACTAGATACTATTTGCCTGTGTTCCCACAGCACTGGTGCAGCATCTGCCTTTTAGTGCACCCTTAAAAATCTTGCCAAAAATGCACAACTGTGTGAATGGCAGCCGATGCCGAATGACAATACACCAGTTTCACACCTTGAATGTAGAACTCTGCTTGGAGTTTGTCATTCACAGGGGCCAGTCTCACAGTTTGGGAACAACTGCCTTAAGGTTTGGATTTGGTTTTGCTGGGGTACAACACAAAAGAAGCAATTATATTTTGAGCACCCGTTACTTAGCACTTTAACCTCTCAGTCTAAGTGGTCAGGCTCACCCTTAGATTAGTACAATAAAGAGACAACAGCTATATCACAACACTCATTACACAAAGATGGCATGTTGGAACACTCCAAGGCTAAATAAAATATTTAAGTACATTTTAGGTGCAACATATCTGGCCAAATTAGCTACAAGTATATAAAAAGAAAGGAATTGATCAATGCACATTTCTCTGGCTCCTGTTTCAGAAGTAATTTAGTATCTGCACAGCTGCATGTTTTTTCAAAAACAGTGGTTTTTAGTTACACAATTATGATTATAAAATCTGCAAACTGCCAACACACACTCACATGTACAAACATCAGATATTTCATAATATTTCCCAAATGTTGCAAACCTGTAAATGTACATGTGATTTTTGTATACTACTTTTGTAAAAATTATTTTAAGTGCTGTTGCCTTTTTATTGTACTAATTGATTGACTGGCATGTGGAATTGCCAAAGCAAGTACCTGTTATCCCCTTCATGTTATTAGCTAAACAGAGACGTTTTTACAGTAATCAACCAAGCATTGTGAAGCTTCAGTTTGTTCTGTTCTTATTCATTATTCAATTATAGTGATTATAATAGCCTTCCTGATACCCTGGACTGGGACACCAGGGGCCCACCCAAAAACCTTAGACCAGGAACTCACAAAAAGATCTTAGACCAGGGGCCCACTCTCAGTACTATTATAATTCCTCTACTCACTCAACCTCTATTCTGCTAGTCTCTTTTCTTTACATGCTATAATCTATTATTCCATCTATTTAGTCTCTTTGTTCTCATAGAAATAAGTAATGGCCATGAAATATGCCAAATGTTTTGAAGCAGGAGGGCCCACTGACACCTGGGCCCACCGGAAGTTTTCCTGGTATCCCTGTGGGTCAGTCCGACACTGTGTGAGCAAAAAACTGCACTGTACCGGGGTACTTCTGTGCAAGCAACATGTTGCGATCTTCCTAAAAAGTAAAAAGCCAGACTTTAAGCAAAAGGCTTACTGCATATGCGCTGACCTGTTGCAAAAGAAGAAATGTCAGATCGCACATGGTGCTTCAACAGCCCCGGGCTGGCGCAGTTTTCTGCTAACACGAGCGCTGGCCCGGAGTATCAGGTAAGCTGTTAAAATTGCTGGGGGGTACCTAACATTTGGCCTCCTAGTAAGTAGATGGGATTTAGGAATTGCCACACTAGCTCTATATTGTGCATACACAATTTGAGCTGTAGTTTTTAAGTTAGCTGAAATATAAACTTTTCTACAGACTGCTTCACATCTTTGTAATATTGGTCTAATTACATTTTATTATGACTTTTTTTTATAGGCCTCCAGCAGTGCAGGAAATTTGGGAGTGCTAATACCTGTAATTGCTGTGGTGAGTATTGGTTTAAAAAAAAAATTGCTTCAAATATGTGTGATCTATTCAACCTCATACACATTTAGATTTACTAGCTTACGTTACACTAGCATGTTTATGCAAATAAGTTAGACAAAAGTTTTTGAACAATTTTCACATCTGATGGCAACAGTTTGTATAACGCTTGCCTTTCTCCTAGATATTATGGTTAATATTGAGCTTTAGCTGAACTTGAACTGAAATTTCGAAGGTTGTAGCCTGTATCTAGGAGTAATACAGCGCTGTGGAATATGTTGGCTATTTATAAATATGTGTTCATACAGTTAAAAGACACATTATCTGTATATCTATTATTCAGAATGCACACACTTAGATTCCATTTTAAGAAAATAATTATACTATTGTTTTTTTTTAATTAGTTCCTTTTTCTCTGTAATAATAAAACAGTGGGAATCAGGTTGTACTTTGTGCATTTCCTAAGCTACATATGGGATAAATCAACCTGTTCATAGCAGCTAATAGACTATGCTTTGCTTAAGTTAATGAATACATAAGCTGTGTAGGAGGACAAATATTTAGCAACCTTGAACAACCCAGAAGACAAACGTGCTTGTTTTATTTCCACTGTACAGTAAAAGTGTTGTTACTCATTTGCCAGTGTTTACTTTTGGGTTTAAAAAAAATCTTGACATAATTACTGTTCTTTTGTGCAACAATGGATTAAATGTGTACATTACAATAATCATAGTAAAGAAACAATAATTCCAAACAATGAAAGTGTCCTTAAGTAATGAAAATAAAATGTACTGTTGTGCTAAACTTTTAAACCTGTGCGTTTGCTTCAGAAACACTACTATAGTTTATATAAACAAGCTGCTATGTAGCTATGAGGGCAGCCATTCAAAGCTGAAAAAGGAGAAAAGCCACAGGATACACAGCAGATAGCAGATAAGCTCTGTAGTAGATTCTGTGGTGCTTATCTGTTATATACTATCTATCCTGTACTTTAATGGCTACCCCAATGGCAACACAGCAACTTGTTTATAGAAGATTTACTTGTGTCTCTGAAGCAACCACTCCACTCCAAAACACTCCACTTTTGCTATTGCAGAGCACCAGTCCATTATATTGTCTTTCCTTTAAAACACTTTATTTTTTTGGTGTTACTGTTCCTTTAGGGTTGTGGCAGACGGGGGGGTCTGCCCAGTGACAAATTTTCTCTACTGCGGGCGACTAATCTCCCAAAATGACATACAAATTACGATTTCCAAAGTTTCCTTGTGAGGCAACTTCGGAAATCCGAAGCGTTTCGTATGCCATCTCAGCCTGCGATTTGTATTCTTTCCGGCGGGAAGGCATTTGGGGAGATTAGTCGCCTGCAGTAGAGAAGATTTGTCACTGGGCCATCTGCCACCACCCTTAAGTGCCTGCTAAACTTTTTTGCACAAATCTTTGTACTGCTGGAGTGGAGTTTACAGAGTCGTGCCTTGCTTTGAATGTGGAGCTGGCTGCATTCTGCAGCACTTTATTAATAATACATAGACAGACGTTCAGTACAAGCAGCTTTTTACCTGACAGAGCTGCTTTTTGCACAAAAGTACAAAGTGCAACCTGCATGAACTGATGCCCAAGGTGATCTGTGCCTTGGTCCATTGGCTTTACTTTACCTTTCATTAGTTTGAGCAAGATTTTGTAAGGCTAATAAGCCACAGATTCAGATATTTCATTTTTTTATGTGTTTATTAAGCATTGTTCTTCAGTTTTCTAAACACACCTTTTAGTACATCCCTTTATTTGTGATTTTTTTTTTTGGGTAGTGGGAATTCACTTTATGTACAAGAAGGTATGTATAAGGTTTCTTTCTAAAGGTTTTTAAGTTCAAATAGCCTTACTGACCGAGAATACATTGTGGTCTTGGCAAATATGAACTGATATGATAAAAAAAGTTCTAGATGTAACATAATAAGTAGAATTTGCATAAGGCAATCAGGCATAAGTTCTATATTCGAGAGACATAATATTTTACAGTTTTATGATTTTGTAGGGTTGGCTACTCTTCCCATAAAAACGAGGCAGTTTGTACGATGCTCATAGATGAGGAAGAGGAAGGGTCGGTCTGCAACAAAACGAGTTTGTGTAGAAAGTGGCATAAAGCCCACCACAGTCACTGCCGCTGCCTCCGTTCCTTCCTCGTTGACTGTGATGGTACCTTGGTGCTGGAACTGTAAAATTATGCACAGTTGTCAGATCATGCATATGATTTATTTTATCTTTTTTTAGTTTGGTTTATGCCCTTTAACCTGAGGACTGCAACAAATGCCGGCCTGGATTTGTGGAAAGGCCACCAAGGCCCGGGCCTAGGGTTGCAGGATTTTAGGGGGGACATGCTGCCCAACCACACTGACATTGGTTCAGTAACACTGGAGATAAAAGTTTTGTTTTTTTCATTTCCCGTGCGACAATCCCCATTGCTCCGGTCTGGATACAAGAGAGGGGACAGGGGGCGACAAACATCAGCAGGCCTAAGGGTGCCTGCTATGTTAATCCAGCCCTGAACAAATGTAGAAAGATGATATAAACACATTTAGGGCCTAAACCAAACTAGAATCCACAATTGGACCTTATTTATTATTGAAAAGGCACAATTTATTTGGATCGGGCAAAAACTTGATAAAATTGAGCGAAAATTAGAATTTTAAGTTTATTTCTGATTTTTTCCCCCGAATTGCTAGATTTTTCGGATTTTTGCCGGAAAAGCCTGAAATAGTCAGAGTTTCGAGCTAATTCCAGCACAGACAATAGAAACTTCAAATAGGATAGGGACTTCCCCAATTGACTTATATACAACCTCGGCAGGTCTGTGATGGATTCTGAAATTTCCATCCTCAGGTATAATATATCTCAAAATTTGGATTTTATAGTTAAAGGGATACTGTCATGGGAATTTATTTATTTTTTTCAAAATGAATCAGTTAATAGTGCTGCTCCAGCAGAATTCTGCACTGAAATCCATTTCTCAAAAGAGCAAACAGATTTTGTTATATTCAATTTTGAAATCTGACATGGGGCTAGACATATTTTCAATTTCCCAGCTGCCCCAAGTCATGTGACTTGTGCTCTGATAAACTTCAATCACGCTTTACTGCTGTACTGCAAGTTGGAGTGATATCACCCCCTCCCTTTTCCCCCCCAGCAGCCAAACAATGGGAAGGTAACTAGATAACAGCTCCCTAACACAAGATAACAGCTGCCTGGTAGATCTAAGAACAACGCTCAATAGTAAAAACCCATGTCCCACTGAGACACATTCAGTTACATTGAGAAGGAAAAACAGCAGCCTGCCAGAAAGCATTTCTCTCCTAAAGTGCAGGCACAAGTCACATGACCAGGGGCAGCTGGGAAATTGACAAAATAAACAGCCCCATGTCAGATTTCAAAATTGAATATAAAAAAATCTGTTTGCTCTCTTGAGAAATGGATTTCAGTGCAAAATTCTGCTGGAGTAGCACTATTAACTGATGCGTTTTGAAAAAAAACATTTTTTACGATGACAGGATCCCTTTAAAAAAAAACTTGAATTTTTTTTGGATTCAGACTAATAACCCTCTAAGTAGTATATTTGTTGTATCCAATAAATTAATAACACTGAATGGCAATTTTAAGAAGTTTGTGTTGGTTTCTATATTGGACAGACTATAATTAGAACAGTAGACATGATTTTGATCATGCTAATTGGATATCTACCGGTAAAAAGTGGGAAGATTTTCTCGCGTTCAGTATGGAAAGGTTTTATAGCACCAGAAAAGTCACCCTAAACCCTACTTATTTAGGTCTTTCAGAACCAGACAGATAATTCTCTTTTATGCAGATTTTTGAATTTTTCAGGTTGACAGTCCCAAGCAATATGTACTATAAATAATGTCTATATGCCCCCTTGGTTGTTTAAAACAGCTTGCTTTTTCCATTTTTGTTTCTATTTGGATTAAAGCTTAGTGAAGATATGGAGTAGGTACTTACCAAGCCAATATTTATATCCTTATCTGAAACTCCTGAGAAGTCTCCATGATTGAATAGATCTGTCGCTCCCATATTACTAAGCACTTCCTGTAAGTTGTAGTTTTTTTCCAGTTTGAAACGAGGTAGAAAGACCTCCCTTGTCCTGAAAAGAAGCATTTGTTCAAAAATCAATTTAACTATAATGCTTTCTGAACTGAAAATGCTTCTGACAATATCGCACTTTTTTGGGCTTCACTTTGCATGTAATATGCCACTTCAAATCAATGTTTATATAGTCTGCTTTATTTACTTATAACTTTCATAAAAGCTTTTCTCCCCCAAAGCTTGAATGGTAAGGGAGTTATATAACAGGTCTTGTAACCCATAACTACCATCAATGTATTTTTTGTCGCATAGTATTTATTCAATTTTATATCTATTTTTTTTCGTTTGTATACTAACAATAGAGAAAATATTCTCGTAAAATCACTGACAATAAAAATTGCTTCAAATGCTCTAAATAAAAAAAATAACTTACATTACCCTCAATATTAGCTACATATTATCCTACAGTTACTCAAATATCATTCTTCCAGGCTGCCTTTAGGCCATGACTGACCCGAAATATTGTTTTTCAGTCTATTTGTGGTACTTTATACCTGTTTGTCATGATATTCTGCCACTTTTCTACCACCTGTGGGCTGATCTGTTTTTCTAGAAGTTTCATGCCAGACAGTTTATGCGGCAATACAATAAGCATGCTGATGTTTCCCACATATGGTAACTGCAAAACCGCACAATCCAACTCGGGATCAGCTGCTACTAAGAAGTTCCCCTTTGTCTTCATCATCGGTACCTTTACCAGCTCTTTTTCATTTAGCCGAAAATTCATGTTTTGTGTATACTCCACTGGAAACTTGTTTTCCCAAGTACCTAACAAGAACAGAACAATTAAAAAAAAAAAAAAAAAATATATATATATATTTTATAGGCTTGTATGTGTATATATTATACTGTATCCCTTAGTCCATGGTTCTGTAATAAGAATTAATACTCATTCAGGTAAACCTAGTAAATAATTTATCATCAATTTATGCCACTGGGTAACCTCCCCTCCACATTGTTTTTGCCCTTCTCTGCATTCCTTTTCTGTTGGCAGAGAAGCAGCAGTTTAGCTAAGTGTTACTAATCGCTGAGGGTTCTTCTGCTAGAAATTAGATGTACATGGAAAACTGATTTTTCTGTCAGACATTTATAGCATATCTCTCATTCTATCCCCATGATTTGTAACCTGTGGCTGCCAATCAGTTGCTAAACTGCAACACGCAGCACCCTAAGGTGCATAGCTCCCTGTAACAGATGCCTGTCCTATGAGTGCAGGATACAGATCTATTGTTGTCATATTCCCTCAAATAAATAACTTTTAAACATTACTGTTTCTAGTTAGTTACTAATTAGATAGAGGCTATTTACCTTTGAAGTAGATGCAATTGACAAGCAACATGAGTAAAGCTGGATCCACATTTGTCAGTGCTTCTTTTATTAGGCCCTTCGTAAGCTGCTGGATGCGTTTGTTGGCTTTAGTAAGAAAATCTTTGCTTTCAAAATCTACCATCTGTGCCTCTGTAAAGTGGTAGTTTTTCAAGTTCTTCTTGAAAGTCTCCCGAATAGAAAAGTCCTTTCTTACATATATGTCATTAACGGATCTCAAGGTGTAGCCAAAATTTCTCCGAAAGAGCCTGTGAGTCAGTTTCCGGAAGACATTGTGTAATGTTAAGATCTCATACTTTGAGCTGACGTTAAGAAAATCTTTAAAGCCCTGTGTAAAAAGTACTTGGTCCAGAGTCTGACCTTTTGTACCTAATGATATTGTGGCCATTGCAGTGGAGATACCAACAGGTGCCAGCAGGATGTTTTCAGATGCATCTGTATTGTTCTTTATCGCACGGTAAAGGTTAAACCCAAAGTTAGCATTGATTATACTGAGCCTTTGAACCCTTGTTTTCCCATGGAACAGTTCAAAAATATTCCCTTGCTGTGTTTCAGCATTTTTTATTTCAGGGGCAGCATCGATTATATCAATATAATCTTCATCGTCCCCAAATATTTTATCAAAGTCCAAGTAGTCGTCTTCCTCTTCTCCTTCAGTGATCAGATCATTGGTGACTGTATCATCCTGGAGGTTTTCTATAGCTTGGGTTTGACTTCCCTTGGGGCGTATACCTGTAGAAGTGTCTTCAAAGTGCTCCTGCAAGTCCTTAACTGCACCAAGTGTTGCATGAATAAGAAGAAATATTGTAGCTAAGTGTAGAAGTTTCATTGTGAAAGCCTTGATTCTAAGAGAAATGATTTGGTATTGTAAAATCGATGTTAATATTCTCAACAACAAATCTACTAAATGCAATGAGTTGAGCAAAATAAGATTTAACAAAATGTTTACCAGTGATTCTGTTATGAAGTTTGTATCTTGCCCTCCGAGTTGTAATATACATACAAATAGTTTACTGCTGCTGCAGCAAGTATGGTTTTGATTAACTCTGCTTTAGACAGCTCTCTTGGCATCATTATGTTTCAGTTGGACAAAAAAAAAGCCTTTTGTTGTCAGTCCTGGTTTATTAAAGTTGCATTTTGTGTCTTTTTTTAATTTTGGAAATAACAAGTAAACATATTAGAAAAAGGTGAAGCCTAGAAAAAGAAGGATTAGCGTAAAATTCCTTTGTTGGGAGATGGGTTCAAAAGAAGCGAAAGGTTAGCTGTTACTTTGGGATGACTATCCAGAAACCTTTTATCCACAAAGCTCTAAATTACAGAAAGGCCATTGCCTACAGAGCCCATTTTAAGCAAATACAGTGAAACCTCAATTTTACATCCCCTGATTTTAAGTTTTCCCTCATTTACATTGTTGTTTTTGGTCCCGCCTATATATTATGCATAATACATTTCCCTGATTTTATGTTTTCCTGGATTTTACACCTTTTTTTCTGTTCCCCTGAAAAAACGTCAAATGGAGGTTCTACTGTAATTGTAATTTTAAAGAAAAATCCCTTTTCTCTCTGTGATAATAAAACAGTACCTTGTACTTGATCCTGACTACAGCAATAAAGGAGAATCATCAGTACACTGCAAATACTACATTTACACCATAATATATCATACATTGGGGAAAATGGAGGAAATGAAAGGTCTGTATTTATTGTGCCAAAATGTTGCCAAATTTGTTCTTTTGAAAAATGGTTATTGAAGGAATCCCTGAGATGTTATTAGACTCTTGGTCCTATTTGTTTTAGTTCATTATTTTTGAAGCAATCATTGATACATGAAAAGAAGAAAATGTATTATAGAGAAGTATTCTTACCAAAGAGCTCTTTCCCAATTCAGCAGAAAACAAAATCCTCTGGCCAAAAAAGCTTAAAAGTAACCTTTGCCACAAGCTTCTGCATGTACCTCCCAGAGTAAACAGCATCTAGATCAAACAGGGATAGAAATGGATTTGTCAGCCAAATCCGCCTCTCTTGTTTAGAGGCCCCCTAGATCCCTCCCTCCTTTTCCACCCCTTTTCATATTTCCTATAGTACATTGCCAGGCCTATTGTAATGAACCCCACAGAGGTCCAGTGAATGTCTTTAAACAGATTTTGCATGGAAATTAATGCAGCCTTTACTTTCCTATATCTTTACCTTACAGTCATTTTTCTTGTAATTGTGGTTGGTTAGCCCTTCTATTAAAATAAATTGTATAGCTATAAGAAACCGGTTTAGCTTGGCATGTTCCTTTTTGTAAGTATGTAGAATTCTAAGTAAGACGTTAAAACACAAAGTTGGAACATTATTAAATGATTAAGAATCTAATTTCCTTTTTATTAAGACAGTCTTATATCTGATCTGTCAAACTGGTGACTGGTGCCTAGATGCAGTTCTTCTGTGGATTTACCGGTATATGGTGCAAAGCCTTGCTAGCAGCTTAGATGATTTTATGTGAAATCCACATATTACAGAATTCAGATGTGACTACACCATGCATTAAATATGTCATACTCTTGACAACATTGAGCTACACTGGTTTAAAGGGGGAGTTCACCTTTAAATTAACTTTTAGAGAGTATAGTGAGTGATATTCTGAGACAAATTACAATTGGTTTTCTTTTTTTATTCTTTGTGGTTTTGAGTTATTTAGCTTTTTATTCAGAAGGTCTCTAGTTTGTTAGTTAAGCAATCTGTTTTCTAGAATACAAATTACCCTATTAACAAGCACTGATTTGAGAGAGAGAATGGAATAAAGGTATATAACCTGTTATCCAGAATGCTCCAGACCTGTTGGTTTTTCAGTATAACGGATCTTTCCGTAATTTGGAACTTAACACCTTAAGTCTACTACAAAATCATGTAAACATTAAATAAACCAAAGGATTTGTTTCCAGTAAGGATGAATTGTAGTATATCTACGTTTGGATCAAGTATAAGGTACTGTTTAATTATTAAAGATTAAAAAAATGTATTTTTAAAAATTAGATTGGGTAAAATGGAGTCCATGCCTGTATAATTTGTAGAGGCCCTGAATAGAAAGAGGACTAATACAAAGTAGCAGTAACAGTATGTTTGTAGCCTTACAGAGCATTAATTTTTTAAATTGGGTCAGTGACCCTCATTTTAAAGTTGAAAATCAGGAACAAAGAAAATAATTCAAAAACTAAACTAAAAAATGCTGACCAGTAATAAAAAGTTGTTTAGAATTAACCATTTTATAATATACTAAAAGTTAACTTAATGGTGAACCATCCACATCAAACATGTAGTCTATTGTATCTATTAGCAAGCCTGGTATTTTTTTTAGCAATTTTCAAAGCACTTTGAAAACAGGAAATAGGCATTTGAACTGCATACACATCATTGTGCTTTAGCCTATAGCCCTGAGCCTTTATGGGAAGTCTTGAATAGCATTGCGGTTGTTCTTGGGGGTTTTCCAGATAACAGATCTTTCCATAATTTGGATCTTCATTCCTTAATTCTACTAGGAAATCATGTAAACATTAAGGGGTAAATTTATCAAAGAGTGAAGTTCCGCCACTAGAGTGAAATTCCGCAGCTCTCAATTCATTTCTATAGGATTTTGAAAGGCGTATTTATCAATGGGTGAAAGTGAAAGTTCACCCTTTGATAAATACGCCTATAAAAATCCCATAGAAATGAATGCAGAGTGGCGGAATTTCACTCCAGTGGCGGAACTTCACTATTAACTTCACTCTTTGATAAATATACCCCTAAATCCCAATAGGCTGGTTTTACTTCCAATAGGTATTCGTTATATCTTAGTTTGGATCAGGTACAATGTACTATTTTATTAATACAGAGAAAAGGGAATAATTTTTAAAAATTTATTATTTATTATTTTATTATAATGGAGTCTATGGCATATGGCCTTTCCATAATTCGGAGCTTTCTGGAGAACGGATCCCATACCTGTATAAGAGTCTCCAAGGCTATCCAATTTGCTAGACTGAATATTCCTCACAAACACAGTACTTATTAATAACTTATTAATAACTTGCTCTTCTCCAAGGTATTTAAGGAGTGGTTATAGAATGGCCAATTCTGAGCAACTTTTCAATTGTTTTGTATACATTTTTTAATTACCTGCCTTTTTCTTCTGACTCTTTCCAGCTTTCAAATGACCCCATCTAAAAACAAATGCTCTGTAAGGCTACAAATGTATTGTCAATGCTACTTTTTATTACTCCTCTTTCTATTCAGGCCCTCTCATATTCATATTCCAGCGTTTTAGCCAAATTAGTGCATGGTTGCTAGGGTAATTTGGACCCTAGCAACCAGATTACTGAAATCGTAAACTGGAGAATGCTAAATAAAAAGATAAATAGTTCAAAAACCACAAATAAAAAACAATTGCAAATAGTCTCAGAATATCACTCTCTACATCATACTAAAAGTTAACTCAAAGGTGAACAACCCCTTTAAAAGCGTGCTCATTAGGACATATGAAGAACATGTACAGGTACGGGATCAGTTCTCCAGAAACCCGTTATCCAGAAAGCTCCAAATTACATAACGTTTGTCTCAAATAGACTCCATTTTTATCCAAATAATCCATATTTTTTAATTTTTTTTTACTTTTTCTCTGTAATAAGAAAACAGTACTTTGTACTTGAGCCAAACCAAGATATAATTAATCCTTATTGGAGGCAAAATCAGCCTTTTGGGTTTATTAAAGGTTTATTTTTTAATAGACCTAAGATATGAAGATCCAAATTACGTAAAGATCCATTATCCAGAAAACCCCAGGCCCCGAGCATGTGGAAGAGAAATATTCCTATATTAAGAGAAAAAGAGTTGGCGTCAGACGGGTGAGCATAGTAGTCTGGTGTTAACAGTGAGGTGGTTTAATTATCATCCATTTATAAGGTTGGATGAGAAAAGTAAATGGCAAATTCATTTTCTAAAATAAAAAAACATGTTTGCAGGAAAAAGTATTTTGAGGTATTTACTCAAAATTTGTTTTGCCAGTCATATTCCTAGATGTTTTGATATGAAGCAGAGGTAAGGTGTTATATATGCTTGAACTTCTAAAGAAAAAAAACCTTGTGGATAGGGTTGTATTTCTAGCAAGCTATGAAGGATATGCAGAATTTTAAATCAATTTCTTCATTAGGCATTGACAGAGTCTGGGCCTTCACCCACTTGAAAGCTTGCATTTCTTTCTTTGCATGCGATACGTGGGATTCTATTCCATTCAGATCATTTGTTGTACTATCCAGCTCTCTTAGCTATATGGTGACTCTCTGCACCAGGTGGATTTTTTTAATGTGTAAAATTATACTGTTCCATACTGGATATTGTTATGCTTACACACTGTGCTTTATTACCAGCTCACCCGAAGGCTTCCACCAATAAAAGAGGCCAAACCACGGCTTCAGAAACTCTTCAGAGATTTTTGGTTGTACTCTGTGCTGATGGGTTTTTCTGTGGAAGGATCAGGTAAAGAGTTGTGAATAAATAACGATTTGTTTGATGTATAAGTATGAGTGTTTGTTTTTCCCTCACCATATCTCTCCTAAAATGATGATTTAGTGGAGATTGCAGTGCAAGGTGCCACTTTATTATCTTTCTTTAGCAATTTGTATCCTTCTGTTTTCTTTGCATTCTGCTGATGTAGGGATGTCTTATAATCAATGTCTTTGCTCTGCAGGTCTCTGGCCTGAGGAATGGTATGAAGGTGTCTGTGAAATCGCCACTAAATCTCCTCTACTGACGTTCCCAAGCAAAGAACCTCTGCGCTCTGTACTGCAATACAACTCTGCAATGAAAAATGACACTGTAACACCGGTAAGGTATTTTTATCGATATAGAAAATGTGATTTTGTTTATCATCTAATGCTAGCATTTTAAATAAGATTTGACTAAAGAATTTAGGAATCCTAATAAGGGGACCAAAGTTAACCCAAAAACGTATAAAACTCCCTTGTTAACCAATAACTTGATCATATTAAGTTTACTGCTTATAGTGTTATATTATATATTAGTACATCATTTATTCGCTGACTTGCCATTGATCAGTTAAGGCTGTAAGTGTTAGTACTATTTCTAGTTAGAAATAGGTATAGAGAAGCTTAATTTTATTACAGCCTAGAAATTTAGACCATAAAACAGTGCAATATTTGTCAGTGGCATAACTGCATACTGAGCCATACAGCAAAATCTTTTCAGTCTCCATTATCTTTGGAAAGATAATTATAAGTAGTAAAAATAGTATACATTTCCACTGATATTTTCAGTTCTGTTCATCACCATTTCTGTAGGGATACCAAATTGACTGAAAAGGGCTAAATATTGTAGATATCCGTTCTGAAATTCTTTTAGATAGACAGGATGATGAATCTGCTTCAATGTTAGCTGCATTTTGGGCTGCGTAGATGGGAGTTTACAAACATTGTAGAGTTCAGCTTATTTCATACCATTATGGGTTTGGTGGTGTTGGTGACTTTACATCAGGGTGCAATGAGTTTAAAACCAAGGCTATAGGGTTGGATACTGAGTGGTGGTATGGGAAACCAAATATACGGTTTGCAATTTGTTTCCAGATATGTTGAAAGGCAAATTATATTTCTGTTCAGCACAATAGTGGCATTAAGCAAGTTTTGGTTCTAAATGTGGTAGTCTTTATCTCTGAGCAATACACAGTGCCTCTGTATCTTGTTGAAATATGGGCTGCATAGTGGTGCACTGGTTAGCACTGATGTCTTGCATCCCGGGTTTTATTCCAGACAGGCACTACCTGCAAGGTGTTTCATATGTTCATCCTGTGCTTGCATGAGTTTCCTCTAGGTACTTTTGGTTCAGACAAATTAATTGATGGTAGTGTGTATTAATTCGAAATGAACCTAAGTGGAAGATTCAGCAGAAGATAGCTCGGGCTAGAAGTTATTTTGTATGTTATTATCATATTCAGCACAGATTTATACTGCTTATGGTTTTATCTCATAACTGAATTGCTGATTAACTTATGCAGTATAAAGAGTCTCTGCTATCGGTGAAGACACAAAACAAATGTAATCTTTTAAGTTACAATTTTCACATTGAAATCCTTAAATTAAAGCCTTACAATGGTTTATCGTAATCTGATATATATGTATCTATGTATGTGTATATATATATATATATATATATATATATATATATATATATATATATAACAAAAATATAGACAATACCCGCACTCCTTCACATGCGTTTTTTTGCCGGGTGCTAGGTCAAATGTAGTTATATATGAAAATTAGCAGAAAGGACCAGCACTCCGTGTTCCAAAAGAATTCAACGGTTTATTCAGGTGGTGAAGACGGCTTAAGTTTGGAGCCGAAACGTTGATAATAAAATAAGTTTTTGATTTTTACACTTTATGCAAGACCTGGTTGTGCGGTTTGTTTGCTAATTTAATATTGATTATTTAACCAGCACCTAGGCATTGACCAATACTTGGGAGTGCTCCAGATCGTGTTTTTGTATATATATATATATATATATATATATATATGTATATATGTATATGTATATATATATATATATATATATATATATATATATATATATATATATATATATATATAGTTTGCCAGGTTGCTATTAGCGTCCAGGTTACTAACTTTGGCCCTGTCGAGCTTTGGAGAGAAATCTATATCTGTTGTTTTGGCCTTACTTTATATTTTTGAATATGCAGTGGGTTGTTAGAACTTTATATATAAATGTGTTAAAAATGATGTCTCTTTGGCCTCCTTGGGACAAATGCGTTTAACTGAATTTTTCTTTAGGCTGAACTTAATGAGCTGAGAAGCACAATTATCAGCATTCTTGATCCTGCTCCGGAAGTGTCTGCACTCATCAACAAATTGGACTTTGCCATGTCTACCTACCTGCTATCTGTGTACCGCCTGGAACACATGAGGTAGGTATTCACATCCCGTGCCTTAAAGAATTATCTCTGCTGCGCAATGAAATGCCTGTGCTCTCTGGCCATATGTATCCGATCATGCTGCCTTAATCAGAGAGTGGTGTATGTGGAGAATATACCTTATATTCCTAAAGTTCTTCAAAAAAAATCAGTAATTGTCACTGCAAATATATAGACTTAAAGCTTCTAGTTCCTGTGGAATAACAAAGATTACTCATACAATAACATGAAATTAACAGTATTTACCCATAATCTTCAGTTTTCTATAACCTCTGTGTATAACTTGCCTTTCTAGGGTTCTGCATTCCACCGACAAGGATCGATTCCAAGTTATGTTTTTTTACTTTGAGGATAAAGCTATCCAAAAGGATAAATCAGGTAAAATTTGAACCCCATATGCTTTATTTACTAGCCAAGAACTCAATGACATAGTGTGTGTGTGTGTGTGTGTGTGTGTGTGTCACATCTGAAACGTTAACCAAAAAACCTGGGTGCTCAAGTAAAAATTATAAATATAGTGTTTTGAGTAATGGCACTCACAGGATTTGCACAAAAAGAGAGAAAGATTGTTATCTGATGAATCAAAATGAAGGTTTATTAAGGCTTAATAAACCTTAATTTTGATTCATCAGATAACAATCTTTCTCTCTATTTGTGCAAATCCTGTGAGTGCCTATATACTGTGTGTGTATATATATATATATATATATATATATATATATATATATATATATATATATATATATATATATATATATATATATATATATATATATATATATATAGTATATCCACGTAAATAAAGCGGCACTCAGGATCCCGTTGCAAAAAGTATATTTAGAAAAATCCCATCACAGTTGCAATGAAATTTTTAATTCACACACTTATGTGTGCTTCTTTCACAGTGCTGTTGCTCTGTTATTTAGATGGATATTGCTTGGCATCTGTCACTGTTAGTGCTGTCCATAACCTTAACACTGTCTCTTTTCTTTCCTGTAGGGATGATGCAGTGTGTTATTGCAGTAGCTGACAAAGTGTTTGAAGCTTTTCTGGCTGTGATGGCTGATAAGGTGAGGCCAAAGTGTGCCTGTAACAGTTTTTATTGCTTTCTGAATATGAGAGTGGTGATTGTAAAGCAGAAGCTCAGCTTTGGTTTAACTTTGTTGAAGTGATCTTCTAATAACTTTTGTTTCAGAAACCTCTAGATTCTGTCTGTTTTCTAGGACCAGGTGGTAAATGCAGCTTGACACTTACAAAACTAGATTTTTAAATGGCCCATACCTGCTGATATTAGCCCAGCACTGGAAGTGCCATCCTTATTTTCTTACTGTGCTTCCTAAGGAAGCTTGGGTCTTTACATGCTTGTGTGTATATATATATATATATATATATATATATATATAACAAAGACTCGAAAGGCAGACGGCACTTCTGAAAATGGGGTTTATTGGAGTTCCTGCTGGAAAAACCTAACGCGTTTTGGGAGTTATCCCTTAGTCATAGGCTAACCTATGACTAAGGGATAACTCCAGAAACGCGTTAGGTTTTTCCAGCAGGAACTCCAATAAACCCCATTTTCAGAAGTGCCGTCTGCCTTTCGAGTCTTTGTCGTGTTTACAGTGGGGACACTGTTTGACTGAGCACCTGACCTGAGGGGAGAGCGGTGAGCATGTGCGGTCCTTTTTCTCTTTTCTACCTATATATATATATGTATATATATATCTGTGTGTATTCTTCCACACAGCCTAAAACGAAAGAGAATGAGGAAGAACTAGAGCGTCATGCACAATTCCTGCTGGTAAACTTCAATCATATCCACAAGCGTATTCGACGTGTAGCTGACAAATACTTGTCTGGGCTAGTAGACAAGTGAGTATTCCTCATACATTTCTCATTCATAATCCAGTTTCACTATATGTCATTATACATTTTCTTACTAATTATACAAAGAACTACAGCTGTGCCATGCTATTACTTACATTTGCTCTTACGATCTTTTTTTTTTTTGCTAAAATGTTTAGAAATGAACGCAGGCTACTGATATTTCCAGGTCTAAAAAAATAGTTCAGCATAATCAGTTTGGAATGTCCAATTGCCAACATGGCTTGAATTGTTTACAGCAGGGGAAAAATGTTCTGTTGAGGTGGCATACTAATTAGCCATTTATGCAAAGAATAGGAAACTATAATATGTCATCAAAACAGATATATGGAACATACCCCCCATGGGTGATTATTTATAATATTTTTTATACAATGACAGTTCTTAAAATGATAAATGTTAGTCTTGAAAATGTGCAGAAAGGAAAAAGCAGGGAGGCTTGTGTGAGGCTTGTGTGCCCCATATAATGATTTCTATGCTTATCTTTTTGCCAGAAGGGTATACTGATCTTAGTTTAAAACAGTTTGCCGATTTCATTTTATTGTTTGCTTTACTTTACAAATTGTTTGTAGCAATAGTCTAATTTTCCAAAAAAAAATGGTTTTGCAAATTTGGTTTAGTGTGACTGGAACCCTCAAAATATATAACTGAAAATATAGTAATCTTGCTTGAATAGAGAACTATAGTATTGTATGCATTCTTGTAACTAAGCATTCTCACAATTTCAGATTTCCCCACTTGCTTTGGAGTGGTACTGTGCTGAAAACCATGTTGGACATATTGCAGACTCTTTCCTTGTCTCTTAGTGCAGTAAGTCATAGTAGAATATTCTGTGGTTGGAAACATATTGAAGTCTGTTTTTCACTGTTAAGTGCAAGTTACTGTGAATGTGAATCTTTTGCAGGATATTCACAAAGACCAACCATATTATGACATTCCAGATGCACCTTATAGAATAACTGTTCCTGATACCTATGAGGCCAGAGAGGTATGAGATTACCCTGAATATTTGTTCACATGTGCTGATTTCTTTTGCAGTGTAGTGACAATGAGTAAGATATGTGACTGTATCTTGTATAGTTTTTAGATGTTACAGATCAGCCAACTACATTTCTGATTTTCTGTTTAATTGCAGAGCATTGTCAAAGACTTTGCAGCTCGATGTGGCATGATTCTTCAGGAAGCAATGAAATGGGCCCCTTCTGTGACCAAGTCCCACCTGCAGGTATTACTTAAGGCTTAGCCTGAAGCAACAAACATTTCCATGTGTCACAGGTTACAGTGTGGGTTTAGGAATTTATTCTCAATTTCATATTGATCTTGAGTTTAGGATAAGGAGAAAAGAAAGTTTTAAGTGTAATGCATTTCATTTTCATGTCTGCTTAAACAGTGAAGTGCAGCGAGCGGCTTGAATCATTAAAACAATTAAAGAAAGAGTATTTAACAATGTGTCTGTATCAGTTCTTTGGTCTTCCTGCATTGGCAGGTTTGTGAAAGTAGTGATCAATCCAACAAGTCAGTGGCAGGAGACAGATCTCACTTGACACTGGTTTTTGATATTTTAGGAATACCTGAACAAGCACCAGAACTGGATGTCCGGCCTTTCCCAGCACACTGGCCTTGCCATGGCTACTGAAAGCATACTGCATTTTGCTGGGTACAACAGGCAGAATACTACCCTGGGGGTGAGTAATGTATATAGAAATTCTATTTTATGATTAGTATTTTTGAATTTACTAATTGGTAAAATGGGAAGCACGTTTATACTGAGTGCATTCTTTGGACTACTGCTTAAGAACTGGCAGATAGGCAGGTCAAAAAAAGTAAAAAGGTTAAACTTGATGGACGTGTGTCTTTTTTTCAACCTAACTTACTATGTAGAACAATACAACCGCTGCAAGAAAAATAAACCTTGCAAATATAAATCCATCTTCATACCCTAGTGGTGCATTTATTGCAGTGCTATAAGAGTTGTGAACAATATATTTTTATTTATGGGTTTATTTAACGAACAGCTTTGGTATATTTATATCAATATATTTGCCTTATATTTAAGATATGGTAAACGTAACAGCTACAAGTATCCATACACCTGTCTGTCCAGCACCTCATTCTGAAACCAAGGGTATTGTTATGAAGTTGATGCTTTAACAGCCTTTGTTCTTCAGGGAAGGCTTTCCACTTGGTGTTGAAACATTGTTGCTGGCATTTGCTTTTAATGAGCCACATGGAATTAGTGAGGTTGGGCACTGATGTTGGGCCATCATGCCTGGTTCACATTCAGTGTTTCAGTTCCTCCCACAGATGTTCTAGCTGGGTTGAGGTTCTGTGTGTAGATGAACCGCACCTCTCACCCTTTCCACAAAGCTTCCTGCCCTGGTGGTGCAGATCTCTCTAGACGGTCGGCACTCGTCGACGAAGGGAGGGTTAATCCCCCCCCCCGAAATGTTGATGCACAGGTGGTCACTTTAAATAAAAGGGTTAAGCTCCCCACCTGCAACATACATGGTGTTGTGCTATTCTCTTAAATCTTCTAGCTGGGTTGAGGTCACAGATCTGTGCAGGACAATCTAATTTCAGCAAACCAATTCTAAACAGACCTGGTTTGGGGTTGTATCATCCTAACAAAGAAAATGGCTTTTCCCAAACTGTTGTCACTGTATGCTGTAGTGTTGCATTCACTCAAATCAGGGACTCTAGAATAAACCATTATTCCATCACACCATTATTCCTTCACTACCAAATTTTACAATTGACATTGGGTTTTGAGGCCAGAAGCATTCTCCTGGCAACTACTCAGTCCAGCTTTATTTCTCAGGCTAGCAGATGGAGAGATGTAATTTATAACTCCAGTGAAAGCTTTCCATTGCCCCATGGAGATAGTAGACTTGTGTGCAGCTGTGCTTATTCAAAATATTACATTAAGGGGCCAATTCACCAAGCTCGAGTGAAGGATTCGAAGTAAAAAAACTTAGAATTTCGAAGTGTTTTTTGGGCTACTTCGATCATCGAATGTCCTACTTTGACCTTCGACTTCGAATCGAAGGATTCGAACTAAAAATCGTTCGACTATTCGACCATTGGATAGTTGAAGTACTATCTCTTTAAGAAAAAACTTTGACCCCCTAGTTCGCCATCTAAAACCTACCAAACCCAATGTTAGCCTATGGTGAAGGTCCCCATAGGCTTGGCTAAGTTTTTTTGGTTGAAGGATAATCCTTCGATTTTTGGATTAAAATCCTTCAAATCAAATGATTCAAAGGATTTAATCGTTCGATCGAACGATTATTCCTTCGATCGTTCGATCAAACTATTTGCGCTAAAATCCTTCGACTTCGATATTCGAAGTCGAAGGATTTTAATTCCCAGTCGAATATTGAGGGTTAATTAACCCTCGATATTCGACCCTTGGTGAATTTGCCCCTAAATGTGTTATATCTTACAGTTAGGGCTATATCAAAAGATATGTTTTTGTCTCTTTATTATTGTTGTATGATTTAATTGACCCCTAAATTAAAAAGCTTTGCAAGCATAACTTTGTGTAGTTTGTTTGGTCTAGCTTCTGTCTTTTTTCAGTGTACATTTTTTATGGTTCCGTTCATTTGCTGTGTAAATAATATTCATGTTATTTTCTTAAAACCTTTACTAATATAGTATTTTTTAAAACCCTCACTGTATTACCTGGTTAGTGCCAAACACAGCACTCTCATGCTGAATCAGTTACTGTGGATTTACAACAATCCAATCTCAACAACCTTTTTGTCTTTCAGTTGAAATTCTACAATCTATCCATATAATTAGCAATGTGAATCCCATGTTTCCTGCTGTGATATAACATCTGCATGCATTGTGCTATAGTTTCCATATGTACTTTGTGCCATGGGTTCTGTATGTTAGTAGAACAAGCTAATGTTGCAGAGGCATACCCATACAGGACTCAGTATTTTCTTTCTTTGAGTTCAGAGGGTTGAGTGTGAGTGTTAAATGAATGATCATGTGCATTACTCATATGAATGTGCTTTGTGCCTTAAAGGGATACTGTCATGGAAAAAAACATTTTTCTCAAAACACAGCAGTTAATAGTGCTATTTAATTTTGAAATCTGACATGGGGCTAGACATATTATCAGTTTCCCAGCTGCCCCCAGTCCTGTGACTTGTGCTCTGATAAACTTCAGTCACTCTTTACTGCTGTACTGTAAGTTGGAGCGATATCTACCCCCTCTCTCTCCCCCCCCCCCAGCAGCCTAACAACAGAACAGTGGGAAGGTAACCAGATATCGGCTCCCTAACACAAGATAACCACTCCCTGGTAGATATAAGAACAGCACTCAATAGTAAAATTCAGGTCCCACTGCGACACATTCAGTTATATTGAGTAGGAGAAACAACCGCCTGCCAGAAAGCAGTTCCATCCTTAAGTGCTGGCTCTTTCTGAAAGCACATTACAAGTCAGAATGACCTGAGATGGCTGCCTACACACCAATATTACAACTAAAAAAATACACTTGCTGGTTCAGGAATTACATTTTATATTGTAGAGTGAATTACTTGCAGTGTAATTTAGAAATAAAAATGACATCATAACAGAATCCCTTTAAGGAATTGTAGTTTTACATAATATCATTACCATTCCATTGAATCCATAGTATGTTAGGCTGAGCTATGAGAGATTGTTTGCTTTACTACACATTAGCATGGCTTCCTAAATGTCCTTGGCATTGATGGTGTTTTGTTTTGTTTCCCAACCATGTGTCTACACAAGTTTAATTCTATTGCTTTCTCTCCCCTCTCCCATCCTGATGATGTGGTCTCATTACCCATGTGTTCCTGTTGCCCCTGCCCTGCATTGTCTGTTGCCCTTCCCTCCAGTCTCCAGCTTCCTCTGCCCAGGTTTGTTCTAACATGCACATCACCATTTGCTGCTCTGCCTGTCCTGCTTTCTGGGTGTGGTAAACTTCATTTTTCACTTACCAGTCTCTTCCAGCTATCCTCTGTTGGAAAATTAACCTGGTGACTTGGAGTAATGAGAGTTCCTTTCAGTTACAATATGACTGCCACTCCTTACCATCTGGAATTTCTGCTCTGTTAACATTATACTCTGCTTACAGATCTGGAAAAGAGAATTAGAGGGGACTGCAGCTTTGCCAGAGTCATTCTCTCTTACTGTCAAACGTTATGGAGAGTAATGCTACAGCTTCCATTATCCAAAGTCAGCCCAATAGTTAGCCAATTATGTGCAGCAACCCAAAGACTTTTTAATATAAATATATATCTAAAAGGTTGAACTTGATCGATGTGTGTCTTTTTTCAACCTTACTTACTATGTAACTATGTATATCCATAGAATATATGTTACTTTTTGGCAGAAGATATTTGTAATAATATTATTTAATGGCAGTTACATTTAGTAACCTAATTCATAAGTGCATTTCAAAATTATCTGGCATTGCGTATTCCTCTTTCATACATCTCTCTGTACCTTTCCACATTTAATCTGTAGCTCTTTCTGATTTAAGGTTGGGATTCACATTATATCTGAGACACAAAGACAGTATTTAGCCTTAATTGTCACTTTCTGTGCTTTCTGTACTCTTTTAAGGTGACACAACTAACCGAAAGGCCAGCCTGTGTCAAGAAGGATTATTCAAACTTTATGGCATCTCTGAACCTGCGCAACCGCTATGCTGGAGAGGTAATGGATTTGTAATTTGTCGCCTTACTACCATGTGTGGTTTTAATGACAAAGACAATGTAACTGCAGGCATTAAAAATCTGTTTGTTAAATTTGTTTTTGTGTTCATGCAAAGTTAATTTGTGCTCTGTTCTCTTTGTTGACATTCCGTTATATTTATGTTGCAGGTTGCTGGCATGATTGAGTTCTCTGATGCAACTGGCAGAACTTCTGACTTAAATAGGCTCATGCTAAAGCGCCTCAGTGATGCTTTAGACTGTGGCCAACCAGAGGCTTATACACAGGTCATGTTCAAACTTACTGCCCTGCTCATTAGCAGTAAAGGTAAGAGGGTTCCACTTGTATACAGTTTTATACAATGCCTTACATTGGTTGTATGACAATGTCACATTGTTGCTTATGTGAAATCAGTAAAGCCCAACAACACAAACATGTGCATCAATGTATTGCATGCTATTAATGCCAGGTCTGCTCTGGGATTTCAAATAGGCCCTGATGTTTACACAGAGACCCAAACAGTTTCCCACCAGGCCAATAAATATTGACTGTCATTGTATTTAAGATCGTACATTATTATAATGTACAGAACAGAATGGTGACAATGTGTGGAATAGAATGTTACCAGTTTCCAATTGTTAAGTCCTGTGTGATACAACAGTTTAAGAAAATAATCTGATAAAAAAAGGTGTCCATTCTAAGCAGCACACTGTTAGGTCTTCACAGTTTAGTTTTATAATTGTCTAATGTGGAATTTTTGTTAACCGAGTGTTAATGAGGGGTCTCCAATTATTCCCAATAAATCATATTAATAAAATATATATTACTATGCAAACAGTCTTTGGTTTGAGCTTTTTTTGGGGGGAGGGGGTATTTTAGTACTGTCTTATATAGTATGTTCATGAATCCAATGGTTACAGTATTCACTTTAAAATAATTTTTAGGTGCTGTTTATTCTTTTTAAAAAATGGTTTCTAAACTTCATCTCAGTGTAGTGCTATTAAGTTTGTTTTCACATAGCATTCAGAGAATGCAGCTGCAGTGTTATCTTGATTTGATATCTCACTAAAATGACACCAAATGACACCCTTCAGTGTTCTTGTCTGGACCTCTTTTCTTTAGATTCTGTACAGTAAGTGGCCCATACACATGCAGATATTGTAATTAGATATGAGGTTTCATACTATTTCGGGATATTTGTGTCCAAGGAATAATCAGAACAGACATCATTGTACCATGGGATATTGGTTGTTTTGTCAATTGGGAAGCTTTCGTGTATAGTCAGTCTGACAATTTTAAAACCGTAGTGGCAAAAGATGATCCTGATTGGTTCCCAACAGATCTTCTCTGCTGACTACACAGGAGATTTTTCCAAGATAACCATCATCATCATTCTATATGTACCAAAGAAATGATCATGCTGTGTTTGGCCACCTTTGCAGTCTGAATGAGAAATTAAATCATTGATATTAGCTCAGCAGAAAAAACCCACTTAAATACATGCCTTATCAGGTTATTATATTATTGTATTTTTGCCTTATGTTCCTCTTTACCAACAGAGTGTGACACACAGCTTTTACACCATCTGTGCTGGGCACCCCTGCGGATGTTCACCGATCACGGCATGGAGACAGCTATCGCCTGCTGGGACTGGTTGCTTGCAGCTAAGAATGGCATTGAAGTACCGGTATGGCACAACTTGAGAAATGTTGGCTAACTACTTACAATATAATTAGGGAACCACAGAATATGCATTCCTCGTATACCCTTACTACTCCATTTTTGAAAGGGGTTAAAAAAAGCAATTTTAGTGTGAAGAAATGTATCCCCTGACACTTATTTTGTTACAGAAACGACTTTCTTTTTCTTCACTGGTGTTTAAGAAATTATTCCCCTGACCCCCACCCCTGAATTCAACATCCTGGTGAAATGGTCAACCTTGCAACAACATTTTGCCTTAATAAAAGAAAAACAATGCTGAGATTTTCACTTAATTTTGTTCCTTGTTTTTGCAGTTTATGCGTGAAATGGCGGGTTCTTGGCAAATGACTGTAGAGCAAAAGATTGGGCTTTTCTCAGCAGAAGAGAAGGAGGCAGATCCTCTTGCTGCATCTGAACAGAGCCAACCACGCCCATGCCCTCCACAAGTGAACCCACACTATATATGGATTGATGTGAGTAAACTTTGTATGCTGTCTAGTTATTATTTTACTGCTATACCATTAAAGAAGATGGTTCCATTGTATGGTACAGTAAGACAATAGTAGTACTCTCTTTAGTATTTTGGATATGTTTACCCATGACACAGATGGACAGACATATTCTAGCATGTTTTAGTAGCTTGCAAAAGGCTTGTTTTAGTTAAACATATGGAACATAGGCACAGCTGATGATGAACATGTACATTCAAGTAACAATATTCAGGAGCACTAGTAATTGTCCACTTGTTGTATGGGGGTGTATAAATAGGAAAAAAGTAGGCCGTGTCCCCACTAACAGATGCCTTTATAGTGCACATCTTTAGGACATTTTGGGCTAAATCCTACAGATTTTTACTGTCTTTCCAATCATTTAAATGATTGGAATGGTAATTACTTCCTATTAATACAGTTTTACAAAGTAACCTACATCTTTTCTTTGTATAAGGGAGCTTGTTGTTTACTATGGTAACTGTTTTAAGGCCCAAATATAACAAAATTATTTTATAAAACAAAGGTCAGTTGAGCAGATAGGGGCCACAACAATGTCCCAATGTTCAACTTCTGGCCCACAAGCCTCTAGTTTTACAGCCCTGCTGTACAGAAATGTCCTTATGGATGTGCATTTTGTTACTAAGGTATGACTATAGTGATTTATGAGACTGTGAGTGATCTTTAAATGCTTTAAAAATGAAAGAAATCCCTGAAAACAAACAGTGGTCGTTTTTTCACACACTTTTGTCTGTGCTGAGACTCTTTTTATTGATGTGACCAGGTCTGCTTTTCTTTTTCAGTTTATCATGCAAAGGTTTGAGATTGCCAAATACTGCAGCTCAGATCAGGTGGAAATTTTCTCCAGCCTTTTGCAGCGCTCTCTGTCCCTGAACATTGGAGGTTGTAAAGGAAGTCTGAACCGACACGTGGCAGCTATTGGTCCTAGATTCAAGTAATACACTCGGCTGCCCTTTATTTTAAATAGAAAAATGTTTTCTCAACTGATAAACACAGCTGTGCAGTCTAAACTAGTTATTAGAATATTCTTGCATTCTTCTCTTTGCAGGCTGCTGACTCTCGGGCTGTCCCTGTTACATGCAGATGTAGTCCCAAATGCCACAATTCGTAATGTCTTTAGGGAAAAGATCTACTCTACAGCGTTTGACTACTTTAGGTTAGTGAAAATGGTAGTTAAATATGTAGTATAACACATTCAGTCTCCTATTTTATGCCCAGTGACCTCATTCATTCATTGTATACCTATATCCCTGAATCTTTAATTGATAATATGGTTAAAGGATCTGTCCTTCTATTTTCGGTTCTCAGATAATAATAAAGAGGTGCATTGACATGGGGGAAAGCGACGCTACTCTCTTGTCAAAAGAGAGGATGGATCATGCACCAAGGGCGGTTCTTGTGTTGATTTAAGGCCTGCTTGTACCCCTTTCAGTGAGAACAAAAGCTTGTCCCATTAGGGCTGATTTTGAACTGAGTGCTGCCCTGAGACAGTCTAGCCGATACTGCGCCCCTTTGTCCAAAGTGTGGCCACATCGGTAAAAGAAAAGCAGAAATTATGATTTTTAAAAAAAGTAATTTTCAACTCTTGAAGTTACCAAGAGCTTTTTGCTGCCTTGCAGGCTACTGCCTTCTGAGATGAGTTGAGAAGCTCACCTCATGGCAGCAGCACCCCTGGGTCCCATGTACTTAGATCTGATCAATTATGCTAATCCACACGTGACGTTTTTAAGATGGGTTTTTTTTCTAATTCCCTTGGCAGCATAAATATTCCATTAATACATTAACTTTGACATTAAGGGGCAGATTGATCAAAATGTGAGTTTAGAGCGTAACACTCACCCACGTAATATTCATTCCTATGGGATTTTTAGAATTGTATTTATTAATGGGTGAAATAAACTCACCATTTGATATATACGGTTCTAAAAATCACATAGGAACGAATAGAATGTGGGTGAGTTTTTATTTATTATGCTCTAAACTCACATTTTGATAAATTTGCCCCTAAGGGGTAGCCAAATGGCAAAACATACATTTTTTCAATGGGCGTTAAACAGTGCATGTTTCAGTGTTAACTTAAAAACGACATTAACTTTCCATGAGTATTGCAATGCAAACTCAATAGTAACACACGGCTGAAATACAAATCTGATTGTGTTTTGCATTGCGTAATTACACTGTCAAAGGAATGTTTAATAGCACAGTGTAAAAAGGCCATGTGTGCAATGAGCCTTACCTATAGTATAAAAACTAGCTAAATCGACTATCATCTGTTGGACTAAATGACTGGGTGGGCTATACTACTATGCAAGTTGTTGGGTGTAAACACAAGCAGAGAAAAACACAGTTTGGTTTTGTTGTTTTTTCAAAATACCCAATGAATAAATTCATTTACCTTGACCTATGTGACTCCAATGTAAGAGAAACTGAACAAAAATAGCATAAAGTTGCATACTCATGCCAAGTCTGTGAATGACCCCATTAGCTAATCTACACAAAGCCGTCATTACTGCAAATGTATTGTTATTCGAGTAGTAATATTTAGCTGCATTAGGAAACCACATACAAGCTAACATTCTTGGATAATAGGTGGTTTTTTTTTGGGATTAACATTATGCTTTTGCTGTGTTATGTTTGCTGTCAGGCCTCGTGTCTGCCGGCACTGTTTAATTTCTGAACAAAACCCTCTTGGTTTATATGTGTTGGTATTTTAGATAAAATTGATTAATGAAATAGGCTACAAAATTAACTCCAAACTGGAATTAAAGGTATTTTAAAATAAAATTATCATTCTTTCTAGTACAGACAGTAGATATAGTGCAAAGTTTTCATAGTGGACAAACACTGAAGCTGTGACTACCTGTAAATTATTCTTGGAAATTACTTGACTTTTAAAAAATTTTCTTTTTCTACCATGAAAGTTGCCCTCCTAAATTCCCGACTCAGACACAGAAGCAGCTAAGGGAAGATATAAGCATCATGATCAAATTCTGGACAGCCATGTTTTCTGATAAAAAGTATCTCACTGCCAATCAGCTAGTACCTCCTGGTGAGCAGTTTTTAACTTTAACTTAAAATAACCCAGTGTTACCATTCATTGACACTTTATTTATAATAAATAAATATATTTCTCTGTCATCTCAGGGGGACACAGGGAACAGCTGGGTTAAGCTCCACCCTCCGGAGGCAGGACACTTGAATGATTAATTAAAGGGGCGTGACCAAGGGTCTGGCTTAACCCGGTGCTATGCCAACCTATTCAGTTTTTCAAGTGTCTTGCTAGGTTGGATGTTTCCTATATCTGGCTACAAGGACCGGATCAAGTTGATAGCGTGGGGTCCCCCAGGAACCGGAGTACCTGTATCCACAAGGGATCTCCTTCGTGGGAACTATACCGGGATCTCTTCCTAGCCTGCGGGCTATAATGACCATCCACATCATTCCTGCTCCTGCTAAGGATGCAGAGGGTATTGGCCGGTATGAAATGCAGTGATTAATCAGAGAATTCTCTTACCATGCTCACTTGCTTCTTCCCCCCCCCCCCCTCTGTGATAACCCACTCCGTTTCCTCAAACAG
Source organism: Xenopus laevis (assembly GCF_017654675.1). Classification (NCBI taxonomy): domain Eukaryota; kingdom Metazoa; phylum Chordata; class Amphibia; order Anura; family Pipidae; genus Xenopus; species Xenopus laevis. The sequence continues at coordinate 142,490,882 of NC_054372.1, forward strand.
AACGGAGCCCTGTGGTTCCCTATCTGGGATTCGGGGGGGGGGTGCGTGTGGTAACCGGAGTCTCTATCAGCGCACCTCTGACAGCGGCTCCAGGCGCTCACAGCCTTTGCCGGTGTGCTTGAGGCGTCATTATATTCACGCCCCACAGGTGGAACGCACATGTCATTCCTACATCGTATGCATTCCACAGGTGCCAGAATCTCCACTATTAGTTTGTGGCTCTCCCATTCGGACTGTCATCCGCTCCCAGGGTCTTCTCCAAACTCCTCCTGAAGTCCAGGACAAGGGAGAAAGGCAGGTCAGATCTTCAGAAGGCGATTTTAATGCTCCAAGAATTTGGCTGGACCATCAACTGGACAAGTCCAGTCTACTTCCCAGCCACCAGATGACATTTCTGGGCCTAGACTTCGACACCATCACTCAGCGGGTAACTCTATCGCTAGACAAACAGATGAAGATGAGAGATCAGGTCAGCAGACTAGTTCACACCCAGCATCCTTCCACACATCTGGCCATGAAGGTATTAGAATTGATGGTTTCTTTACATTCCCACAGATACACCTACACCCTCTACAAGCCAATATACTTTACAGATGGAAGGGAGGCCACTTTCTCAGAGGATCTCCCTATTGAAAGCAGCAAGGGAACAGCTCCTATGGTGGCTACGACAAGACAATCTGTCAAGAGGCCAATCCTGGGTGACTCCGAATTGGACAGTGATAATGACAGATGCCAGCCTTCAGGGCTGTGGGGCAACATGGGACAACCTATCCGTACAGGGTCCATGGTCTCCTCCAGAAACAAAACTTTCCATAAACATACTAGAACTTCGGGCAGTACGATTAGCTCTCTATCACTGGACGCACCAACTACACACTAAACCAGTGAGGGTACTGAGCGACAATTCTACCACAGTAGCTTACATAAACAGGCAGGGAGGAACCCGCAGCAAAGCGGCTCTAGAGGAATCCCAACTGATCCTGAGGTGGGCGGAACTCAATCGAGTAAGACTATCGGCCATCAACATTCCAGGAGTGGACAACACAAAGGCAGATTTCCTCAGCCGAAACCAACTATATCCAGGAGAATGGGAGCTTCACCAGGAAGTCTTCACACAGCTTGTCAATCATTGGGGCCTACCCCAGATCGATCTGATGGCCTCCAGAACCAATCACAAGGTGCAGAAGTACTTTGCTCGATGGCAGGATCCGTTAGCAGTAGGAGTGAATGCCGTGACTTCAATCTAGCCTACATTTTCCCCCCGCTGCCCATGCTGCCTCGGGTCCTCAAGAAGATCAAACAGTCGCGCACCACAGTGATTGTCATAGTTCCATATTGGCCCAGGAGAACGTGTTTCTCCGATCTTCAAGAAATGTCGGTGGCACAACTAATTCATCTACCAGCCAGGAACGATCTCCTATGCCAAGGACCCATAGCCCATCACAATTCGGGCCTGTTTGCTTTGACGGGGTGGCTATTTGAGCAGACATTTGGCGAAGAAGAGGCATAGCCGAAGACATCTTTGCCACAATGTTAAAATCGCGCAAACCCACTTCTTCTAAGGCTTACCACAGGGTATGGCACAGCTACTGAAACTGGTGCCGTGAGACTCAGAGACCCTTCCTTGAGTAAAAAATCCCCACAATCTTATCGTTTCTACAAAGAGGGTTTCATTTGGGACTCAAGCTGAGCTCCTTGAAGGTACAGGTGTCAGCACTCTCATCTCTCTTTCAATCTTGACTAGCCCTGGAAGACTCTGTTCATACCTTCCTGCAGGGAGAAGCTCAAATGGCACCTCCATTTTGACATCCGATTCCAGGATGGGACCTCAGTCTAGTCCTGGAAGCCTTACTGGACCCTCCTTTTGAACCTATGGGGAACAATTCTGACAATTGTCTTACCTGGAAGGTGGTGTTCCTAGTGGCGATTTCATCGGCCAGAAGAGTCTCAGAGCTTAGTGCCTTATTGTGTGATCCAGCCTACTTAATATTTCACAAGGATAAAGCTGTTCTTTGCACAGTTCCATCATTCCTACCTAAGGTAGTGTCTTCATTTCACATTAATCAGGAAATTGTGGTACCATCACTGTGCCCGGACCCTAAGAACCCTAAGGAAAAGCGACTTCGCAGTTTAGATGTGGTCAGAGCCCTTCGTTGGTGTATAGAAAAATCCAAGACCTTTCAACGTTCTCAAAGACTTTTTGTACTTCCTTCGGGGCCCCGAAGAGGTATGGCAGCATCCAAGGCTTCCATTGCATGATGGCTGAAGGAAGTCGTCCGTCAGGCCTACATTTCTAAGGGAAAATCACTACAGAAGGGGTACCAGCACATTCCACCAGATCTATTGGAGCTTCCTGGGCATGGCGCAATTTTGGAATTCCTGGATCAGATCTGCAGAGCGGCTACCTGGTCGTCCGTTCACATTCACCAAATTCTACAGCCTTGACACCTTCTCATCTTCTGAGGCTTCTTTTGGCCACAAGGTGTTACAATCTGTGGTAAAATAATGTGTCACAATCTCTCTCTCCCACCCTGCTGTTCTTGGGGCTGCTTTAAGTCCCCAGCTGTTCCCTGTGTCCCCCTGAGACAACAGAGAAAACAGGATTCTTGATACTCACCGTTAAATCTGTTTCTCTGTAGTCGATAGGGGGACACAGGGCTTCCCGCCCCGCGGCGAGATGTTGACCATGTTGGTCCATGAGGGAATTCTCCCTGAGTTACCAGTTCTGCTAGTTAGTTATAGTTACTTTTTTGTTTGCAGTCTCTTTGGTACAAACTGAATAGGTTGGCGTAGCACCGGGTTAAGCCAGACCCCTGGTCACGCCCCTTTAATTAATCATTCAAGTGTCCTGCCTCCGGAGGGTGGAGCTTAACGCAGCTGTTCCCTGTGTCCCTCTATCGACTACAGAGAAACAGATTTAACGGTGAGTATCAAAAATCCTGTTTTATGTTCCTGCCTTTATTTTGCAGATAATCAAGACCCTTCTGTAAACAGTTTGTCTGTGATGTCGGATGTCAACCGCAGCAATCTGGATGTGACAGTTGGTTCCCGCCAGCAGACAGCTCAGGGCTGGATCAATACATACCCTCTGTCAAGTGGCATGTCCACCATCTCCAAAAAATCTGGTCTGTGTAAACCCGGTGACTAGTTCACTAATACCTTAATCGGTGTTCATATCTGGGGAAATAGGGACATTACTGCAATTTTGTTTCCTGTATGTTTATTTCTGTAGGTTTAACAAAGAAAACAAACCGTGGGACTCAGCTGCACAAATATTATATGAAGAGGCGGACTCTGTTGCTGTCACTTTTGGTATTAAGCCTTCTGTATATTTATGATATAGGTCTTTGCACTTTTGTCAATGTTTGGTTTCCTCTCACCAGCAAAATGCATGTTCTTCAAGCAATGTCTCTCTCTCTGTGCAGGCCACTGAGATTGAACGCCTGATCACATGGTACAACCCCTTGTCCTCTCCTGAGTTGGAACTGGATCAGACAGGTGAAAACAGCGTGGCTAACTGGAGATCTAAGTACATCAGTTTGAGTGAGAAGCAGTGGAAGGACAATGTGAACTTAGCATGGAGCATCTCCCCTCACTTGGCTTTGCAATTGCCCAACAGGTCAGCCCCTTACAAAATAGATCATCTCTATACCAAGCCACCAGGATGCTTCTCTTTCCTACTTTAATTGAATTATACTTCTTTCTAGGTTTAAGAACACGGAGGCTATTGGGGGAGAAGTGACGCGCCTGGTTAGACTGGACCCAGGAGCAGTGAGTGACACCCCAGAAGCAATAAAGGTAAGGCCAGTTATAATAGTAATGGCAGTGTTGTTTCTGTTGGTAGAATAGTCCCTGCAGGTGTTTGTTAGCATACACATTCTTTTTTATTTATTTGTTTATTTTACAACATGTTTATTATTCTTCATAAACAAGTCAATAATGAAGCAGTACATAAACAAAATTCCAAAAAATGTAATGTAAAAAAAATTATGCTCTTCAAGGACAAACCAGGAGCAATAAAGATCTAACAAAGTTAGATCTAAAAGTAAACCTAAACAAAAGAAAATACATTAGAACAAAGAAAAATAAATAAATACATGAAAGAAATAAAAACAATAAAGAACACTGCGTGGGAAATAATTAGAAAAAATTCCAGAAAATATTTTAACTATTCAATTCCCATATTCAGAAGATTTTATGAATCCCAATTTAGTTAGCAATTCTTTCTTGGGTTTATCAAATAAATCTAGATATCTGGAATACACATTCTATGCACAAACCTACTGTCACATAAGCCTTTTAAATTGTTTATTTGTGTTAACATAAATATTATTTTACAGTACTTGGTAACATGGCACACAATAGATGCTGATGCTCCTGAACTTAGTCACATTCTTTGCTGGGCACCAACTGATCCACCTACAGGACTCTCCTACTTCTCTAGCTTGTACCCTCCACATCCGCTTACTGCACAGTATGGCGTGAAAGTTTTGCGATCATTCCCACCGGTAAGAACCCGTAGGTTGCAAAGTTCATTCATAAGGATATTGTTTTCTGTTCATTTAGAATAATTAATTGATATATGGGATGTAAAGGATTCTTTTGTTAAATATTCTTGTGCCAACTTTTTTTTCTTTTCCAGTGATCTAGCAATGTCTTTTCTTTTTCTCTGAAGGATACACTTTCTTTTGTATAATTTATGGATGCGTAATATATGTATCGTATTTGAATTCAGAATCAAATACAGAATCTGAAATTTTAAGAGATAGAGGCAGAATATAAAGTTTATCCAGACATAACTTAATGTAGTGTCAGAGGGGGTGACTAAATGATGTGTCCTCCACAACGTATTTTGTTTCTGTTGCTTCCATAGTTAAGAGGTTATTGATATATACTGAGGTGTGTTTCAGTATTCACACTTTAATTACTACATGGAAGAATAGATGTAAGTAGAAGATTGCACCCCAAGGAGTGATTAAGTCATCTACCTTAATGTATGGCATTATAGTTTATTAGTGCATCTCATTCTGTAAGTAGCATTCTTATTAGTTTCCCCTAGGTGAACAAAAAAACTTAAACAGAGAGTACAAGCACAGCCCTGCTTTAATACTTCATTCTGCCTTTTTCCAGGATGCAATCTTGTTCTACATTCCGCAAATAGTTCAAGCATTAAGATATGATAAGGTGAGTAATTCATACCTCCCACTATACTATAATGGATAGGAGACTGATCTCTGGCCCCCAGGGAGCATGTTTGAAGCATTATAGACAGATCAGTCCCACCTCTATAAATGTACTTGTAGTTAGATTAAATAATTTTTACACATTATTTGTCATAAAGTCAAATTGTTGAATTGTGTATGCCAGCTACTGGATAGAAGTATATTGGGTTCAAAACTAGATTGGAATTCTTGTTTCCATAATGCTCTTTTGACATGTATATGATGGTTTATTTACAACTAGTTCTGCCACTGATCATAGTGGTAGACTGACTGACTGTATGATCATAGTGGTAGACTGACTGACTGTATGATAAAATAGATGCAACCAAAACTTTATGGCAGCATAGATAAATCCTCATATTATTTGCATTGAGCTGAGTTGGTGAGCAGGAATATTCTTACATAAAAAAATAATTACCTGCATCTTTCATTAAAATGACAGAATATTGTTTGACACTCCTTTCTGGCAGATTTGAATGATAAAGTTGTAAAGCTCTGCAAGATAACCTATCTCCCAGGTGATGCTTTCAGTATCTGCAATAAATTAATGAAGTTTGGCAACAGCCAACTGTAGTTTGGTTGTTACTTTGTTAGAAAAGCAAGGGCAGATGAGCCAGGATAAAAGTTGTTTCTCTAATCCCAAGTACTCTTTCATAAGACATTGTGTGTGTGTTCAACAGATGGGTTACGTTCGAGAATACATTCTATGGGCAGCTGCCAAATCACAGCTTTTGGCTCATCAGTTTATTTGGAACATGAAGACAAATATTTTCCTTGATGAAGAAGGGCACCAAAAAGACCGTGAGTAAAAAAATAGAATTACAATACCATATTGTTATCCCACTATAAATAAAGGTTCCTTTTTCTAATTCCTCGTGACCGTAGAGTTTAATGCTGGACCCACATATCCACTATCCTATTACAAAGCTTCTATAGTTGCTACATAAATTGCTATAATTTTAGCAAGGTAGATTTTTTTTAAAACCGTTTATTTTTGTTAATGAAAATAAATTGCAAATATTATTTAAATGGGAAAATATGTTTATTTCATAAAAATGTATTTTAAAGGTGAACATTCCCTATAAATATAAAACTCTCCCTCAGTGTGAAAGGGTGAACAGATATTTCACCACTGTTCTCCAGAGGTGAAACTCCCCAGCTCTTTTCAGATGTATAAGATTTACAGTCTTCCTTTCTGCTGAACTTTCAAAATGCAATTATGTGTTCATGGGGGTTGAGGCATATTCTCAGCCCTTGAGCTTGAGAGCATGCCAGAAGCAGCAACATATCTCACCCGTTTTCTTCAATGTGACTTGCAGCTGATATTGGAGAACTATTGGAGCAGCTGGTTGAAGAAATTACAGGATCTCTGTCTGGGCCAGCCAAAGATTTCTACCAGCGAGAGTTTGACTTTTTCAATAAGATCACAAATGTCTCTGCCATCATTAAGTAAGTTTCCATTCTTTTCAACTTCCTGCCATGGTTGTCACTTGTAGAAGTGTCCACTATATAATAATGAGACCGGTAACTGGAGGAGTCAATTTTCCCCCCTATTTCTATTGACCGTTGCTTGTATAGATAGCAACTTCCTGCTAATGTATTTAGTCTATGAGTAAGTGCTCCTGGAGTACAGAATGCATAATGCTTTTAGGATGTTGTAATAAAGGTTTTTGTTGTTACATTTTTGGTGACCCCTGTGGTTCTGTGAGTGCTTATTGCATGCTTTGTACCCAGGGCCTCCATCAGAAATCATGGGGCCCCATATAGCTAAATTTTCTGGACTTCCTGGTCCACAGCCCCCAAATACCATGACAGATCCCGCCCACTCCACAGTAAAAAAAATCCATACAGACATCCGTACTAAAAACAGTAACACCCCCCCCACTAACAAGTTATAAAAAGCCATTGGCGGCCAAGGTCCCACATAAAAGTTTCTTAAAAAACATTGGTGATCAGGGTGGTTCGTGGCTTCTGCGCATCACTTCAGCGATGTTAAGTGGACGGGCTTGGCTAATTCAAAAAGTGCAGTGAAGCAAGGACCCCCCTTTAGGCCCGGTATGACTGAACCCCCTGTGCCCCCCTGATGGCCCTGTTTGTACCTATATGGACCTCTACTCTAGAAAACCCAATTTGTAAAGACTTTGTGAATGGAGAAATTACAATGATAAACATGAAAGAGACTTCCCCAAACTGCTGCAAAAAGTAGGCATGGAATTGTCAAGAATGTTTGATGTATCATTATTCAAATAAACTTGAAGAACTGTGTGTTTGTAGCCCTTAGCAACCAAACAGCAAAGTTAGCTGCTGTTTTGTTGCTAAGGGCTGCTCCAATGGTGCAAAACTAGTGGATTTCTCCCATGGTTATCTATTCAGTGCATATGTTATTAAAATGTTACCATGTTTCTAAACTGTTTTTCACCTTTGTCCTATTTTCTGCATTGCAGCAGCATGAAATTGCTGGCTTGTTTCTAAATATAAAGTACACAATGGGTTAAGCATATCCAAGCAAATATCTGCTCTTCTTGGACAAGACTTCATGTATAATAGATATTGAATATTGTTTAGAAACAACCATTTACAATATACAGATTTTTTTCCACGTATCTACGTATCTATAATTATCCCAGTCAGTCAGCAATTCACCTTTTTATACATTTAAACCAGTGACTTTATTATAGGGTAACACTTGCATGCAGTGGGGCTGTTGATTTTTTTTTTTCTTTTGTCTAATGTCTGCCAATTTAATGACAGGCCGTTTCCAAAAGGAGAAGAACGTAAGAAGGCCTGTCTGAACTCTCTAGCAGAAGTGAAAGTGCAGCCAGGTAAGGGATTTTTTTTCTTCAAGCCTCTTGCCCAAACCCGCTGTAATAGCATGCAACGTGCATGGCGACTTTGTGGAATTGTGAAGTAAAGTGTTCTCAAACGTGGTCGGGTTAGAATTCAAGAATTCAAAATAGCAGCAGAGTCGGTGGCTGATAAAAAAATACTTCTTAGTCTTTCAATTACAGGTAATGTGTTTGATGTATGTGGCACAATAGTTTGAACCTTTATACCACAGTTGAAACCACACAATGCAAAATGAATTTCTCAAATGATTCCGTTTGCATGTGTATGGGGGCTTCATACCACTTGTACCATGATTTGGGTTGCCACCTGGCCGGTAAAAATGATGGTTGATCCCAATGTTATTAATAGTTAAAAAAGATAAATATATAGGAAGGCCGGTATTTTTTTCTGGAAAAGGTGGCAACCCTAACCATGATAGAGTTTCTCTTCATCAATGATGTGAGTTGGATTAGGGCAGTTTGGACACCTAGGTGTGTTTTCAACTTCACATGTTTTCAGACACGTCATGACTGTATAAGCACAATCAAAACAAATCAACTGTCCACTGAGAAGCTCTCTATCTAAACAAGCCCCTTTCTTCCCCTCAGTTGAAGCTTGTTCAGCTTGCAATAAGTAGCCTCTCATATACAAAGAGTTTCTCAGTGGGTTGTTGATTTGCAGTGGTGTAACTACAGAGCCACAGGCCAGGGTGCACTCATACTACACATTTCAGGAAGGACTTTGCATACTAGATTGGAGCTTTTGGCTTGAGAACTGATACTGTAACACTTTGTGGGAACGCAGTGACATTGGGAGGTGTAGGACACTAGGAGGCAGGATACAGCAGTAAACCAAGCTTCTCCTCTGCTGCCTTAACCATGATCACGATCTGTTTTAGTTGCGACCTAAGGAAGTCAGGTTGTCTCTATGCTTTAGCACTAACAATTCACACCCAGTGTTTTGGGAACTAATAAAGAGGAAATGAAACCAGAGCTAGCCAAATATTTATTCTATTCCACTGATGGTACAAAGAGATGCAGTTCATTCTGTACTGTGATTTGTCACATTTCCCCTCCTGTCACTTCAACAGGTTGTTACCTGCCCAGTAATCCAGAAGCAATTGTGTTGGACATTGATTACACATCGGGAACCCCTTTGCAGAGGTAAGGCTCCAAGCAATTTATGTTTAGGTAAGTTAATCAGTGCTGCACAGCAGAAACTTACCTAAATTTAGCAAAGATTATATACGTTAAGCCCCAGCATTCTCAGCCAAATGCTACACAGGGATATAGATCACAGATGCTGGAAGGCATTAGGCCAGTGGATTTTAAACCTTTTTTTTTTATTTGGCTGCAGTCACTCTCTGAGGTCTAAAGTTAAGGGTCAGGGTTGCAACAAAGGAAAATACTGCTGTGTCAGCTATTCTGCCATAGTTCCAAGTAATTGTTATTGAAAGAAGCGTTTTCCCCTTTCAGTTCCGACTCTTGAAGCAATGTTAAAGGACCAGTAACACCAATTTTTTTCATTATAAAAATCAAAACTACACCCCCCCAAATAACACCCATGTCAGTTCTCTTCCAGATTTGTTTGTCAGACCGTTTTCATAAAACGGTCTGACATATTCTCCTTGTCCATGTGTGATTGGCCTCCTTAAATCCCAATGCCTGATCCAGTTGTTGGCCCTGCATTTGGGTGGCCAAATCTGACCCAGGTGGCTGTTCCCTGCCAAATGTGGTGGGTGTATGGCCGTCTTACTTGGTAGAATTAGGGCTGTAGGCCATTGTATTATGAAATACCGAGGTGACTTGTCATATGCTCATCTTGTAAGATATACAATAAATGATTTATTATATTACACATTTCAATTAGTCATGTGTGATGTGACATTACTGAGCACTGATTATATCTGATAATATCAATAAGCACTATTTATTAGGATATATTTGCTAATAAGTCTTGTCACTGTGTGCTGTATAAATCCTCTGTATTCATTTGTTTAAAATGTTCTTTGTTCCTAGTGCTGCAAAAGCTCCTTATCTGGCCAAGTTTAAGGTGAAGCGCTGTGGAGTGAGCGAACTAGAAAAGGAAGGTAGGTGTCCCTAAACTCAGATTTTGTGCAGTGGATGTAGGAGTCAGTGGTTAGGGTTATTGCATGCGGGACTTTTTCATATTTTGGCTTTTTAAAAAAGACCAGGACTTGCTGCTAATTCATCTGACAATGGGCATTGCTGACCTTCAATGACTATGACTGACTTGAGAAGAAAAGTATATCCTTACACCATTCATTCCATGATCTGCACTGGCAAGGAAAGAGAATTAGAAAAAACACTGATCCAACATTGATCTTTGGAGCCCTTCTTTTCCTCTCTCCACGTGTTTATTTTTTTCAGTGCAAATATTGCAGATCTGTGTGGTTTTTTTTTTTAACCTTGCTTTATTCCCGGGAATTTTACTAAAGCCATTGTATGCTGTGTTTGCAAATGTTTCATTGCCAGTTACATTCCCTTTATATCTTAGTTATGAATCCATATGAACTAAACCTAGTAATTCTTTTTCCCATCCCTTCATTTCTCTGTTAGGTCTTAGCTGCCGTTCAGATTCTATTGATGAGAGTGAGGAGGAAGGTGGAGATGGGAAGGTTTGCTGGCAGGCAGCTATCTTTAAGGTTGGAGATGACTGCAGACAAGTAAGCAGAACATTTTTACTCTTTTACTGTATGTGAATGTGACAAGTGTTTACCCTGACTGAACCACTTTGCTTTATAATAAGATAAGCTCATGTCAAAAAAAGAGGGATATTTTTCCATTTAATTTGATCCAGTACTTAGTTATACTACTTGTTCAGGGCCTCTAAGGGCCAGGTGGGTTTCTTGAATCATGTAAACATGAAGAAATATGTAAATATATTTTAGTTTTTATCAACCACTCACACTTTGGTAATGTGCATTTACTGTTACAGGACATGTTGGCTCTGCAGATCATTGGTCTCTTTAAAAACATTTTCCAGCTGGTGGGACTTGATCTCTTTGTTTTTCCATACAGAGTGGTAGCAACAGCTCCAGGGGTAAGTATTTTGGAAAGTGAGAAAATATTTATGTTTGCTTACAATGCTTTTTCCACTATATGAAAACGGTACTGTGAATTTATAATGTTGACTGCCATTTAATAAATACACAGAGATTCATATCAAATGGATCTCTTCAGACCCTGTAAGAGAGAATCTGACATCAACAGGTCATTTATATCTGGTCACTATAATATCCACTACAAATAACCACTTGTATATACATCATTTTAAGCTGTGACCTATTTATTTAGAATTTCCCACTGTTATCAAATATGCTTTTACCAGAACAATCAAAAAATTCCATTGACTTGTCGACATACCTGTAAGCTCCTCTGTCGTTTGCAACCAAAAGTTCATTACTTTATATGCTGTTTTATCAGTAGTGTCTTACTCACACTCACTGCCATAACTAGAGCTTACTGTTCCAAATGTTTTTAGCTCCCAAACAATAGGACGATGACAAATTGGCCCTACAGTATCCTAAACACTCAGGGCTCCCAGCTGTCACAAAGTCTGCTGCTTCTTTGTTACTTTTCTGCCCATGTAGAGATTATTCACTTTTTTCAGTTCAGTTGGTTTCAGATAGTTCACAAGAAATAAAGACCTTTTCCAATTACTTTCAGTTTTCTATTTGTGACCGTTTTACTAATATTGAGGTGTAAAGTTTAATTTTTTACCTTCTAAAGCAGCTCTGGGGGGGGGGGTCACCACCTCTTTAACTGTTCTAATCTGATACATTTAGTTGATACATTTCTTATCTTTAGCCCTGCTGAGCAGAATCCCTGAGTTTCATTAAAGGCAGCTGTTGGCAGGGGCGATCCTGGCCCCTCCCCCGCCAGAGTCAGCAGCAGTTGCTGCCGCCCCCCCTCCCCCAGGCATTTACCTTTTTGCGCCTGAGGGGGTCCACCAGGGCAGCAGAGTAGGCCAGTGCACTAGCGCAGAGAGCCTAACTGCGCTCTCTGCACCAGAAGAGCCAAAAACTGGAAATTCGGCTCTTAAAGTACCAGGAGCGGCATTTTTGCCGCCTCTGGTATTTAGTGGGGCGCTGCCGTCTGAGGCGACCATCTCAAGTCTCCTCATTGGCAAAGCGCCCCTGGCTGTTAGCCTAAAATGTTATCCCAAACCACAGGTGTGGGCTAACAGAGCCTGCACTCTGGTTGGGGATAACAGTAGTTAACAGTAGTTTTTTTTAAAAACTACCCCCGCCAGTGCTCAGCCACTCGCACCGGGAGCTCCCGGGAAGGAGTATCCATGTTGGGGCACACACATGTTAATAACGAGCGAATGCTGCAATGCGTGTAACGTCAGAAGCTTTGCGCTTTGACTGACATGGCCACTCGTACCGGGAGCTCCCATCTGGTGCAAGTGTTCTAGCACTGGCGGGAGGCAATTTTTTGGAAAAAAACCCCAAAAACTACTGTTACCCACAACCAAAGTGCAGACTCTATTAGCCCACACCGTTGGTTGGGGATAACAATTTAGCCCAGCAGGTGTCCTTTAAAGGCAACTGTTAGAATTGATACAATAGTTGCTAATATTCCCCCACAGATGCTGCTGAGAAATGTATCAACTAATTGTATCAACTAAATGTAGCAAATTGTGACAGTTAAGATGCTCCTGGATCACTGAGCTGCCAAACTGAAACCCCAAAGACACGAACATTAAACCGTAAACTTAAATTTTGGGAAAATGGAAAAACATAAAAGATGGAAAGCAATTGAAAAAAGTCTTTGTGGTGAACAATCTGAAAACAACTCGACTGAAAAAAGTGTTTGGAAGGTGAACAGCCTCTTTAAAGGAAAAATATAGCTCCTTTTTGACTTGAGCTCATTCAGCTGGGTTTATGAAGAAAAGGTGCAGAAACACTACCAGAACATCCACATATAAAATAATTTTTTCTACCCAAACATAATTCAGCAGGAAACCATGATACATTGTAAGCAATTTCCCAATATCCCTTGGGCACAGAGAGTAATACAACCCCACCTATACCTTGTTCTATTGTGAAGTTTGGATTCTGAGACTAGCAGTACCTCTGATTTCCAGAGAATCTGTGCACCACAATAGAAAGCAGAAGGAATTCAAGTCACAGAAGCCTCCACTTCACAATGAAACAAGGCAAGAATAGTTTGGTTGTTGGGAAATTGCTTGTACAAGTATTGTACAGTACAGAACTGGATAACATTGCTTCACCAGACCCTAACTCTTATGAAGCCTTATCCTGCCAGCCAGAGGTTTCTCAAAAGATTTGCTAAAATATTGGCTGTGTGAAGGAGGACTGGGAGATCAAAGATCCTTGACACAACTTGGCTAAAGAATCATTGGATTGCCTTTAGTCACCATGTAGCTCTACAGTGTTTTATGCTCCTTGTATCAGAATGTAGTATCCCTGTAACAACTACTACCTTTATCACCGACAGTTGTCATGTATAAATTTTGACTGAAGTGCTAACGCATTATTATATCAATGTGTTGTTTTGTTTCTTTTATTGTATGTCCTTATCAAAACAATAAAGCATTAGCCATGAAAACACTGTGGTCTGAAGTCAAAGTTAGGTACAGTATCATTAAAGGAGCTTCACCCACAGGGCAGTTATTATACAGAGTTGTTAAAAAAAAGTCAAGAATCCACCCGTTTTCTGCTAGATTTAGTTTTCAGTATACAACCCATATAAACACTTTGTGTCATCTGAGTGTTCTGAATGGAAAAGCTGTAAAAAAATTGTTAGTGACTAAATAGGAATAAACAAACGGCACAGATCCAGGTCCACCTCCCAGTCGGTAAGTGGACCAATCAAATGCTTACTATATATTGATTGATCTCACACACACATAATGTTTCCTATTAAAGAGCATTTTGTTGGATGTTGGCATTAGTGTTCTGTTGCTGAGAAATAGACAAAGCATATATTTATGTGGTTTTGGCAGGCTGTACAAGCAGCATTATTCTTACTATGCTCATTACAGTGTGGAGTTATTGAGTGTATACCAGACTGTTCCTCGCGAGACCAGCTTGGTCGCCAGACAGATTTTGGCATGTATGACTATTTCACTCGGCAGTATGGGGACGAATCAGCTCTTGCTTTCCAAAAGGTACATTGTTCCAGTTCAGGTTTAATCTTAGAGTTTCTAATTTGCCTTTTTTTTCTTAGAAATTCTATTTGACACCCTCACTTTTCCCCACCCTCAGGCTCGATATAACTTTATCCGAAGTATGGCAGCCTACAGCCTCCTGCTGTTCCTTCTCCAGATTAAAGATCGACATAACGGAAATATCATGTTGGATAAAAAGGGGCACATTATCCACATTGGTTAGTTCTACTCTATTTATACATTATGTTCTGCACCAATAACAACAATCCCAATTGAATCTTTCCTTCTCTTCTGCGCCGCCCTTCTGATGCTCTTCTATACAGAATACTGTATTTTCTTTCTACAGATTTTGGCTTCATGTTTGAAAGCTCCCCAGGGGGCAACCTGGGATGGGAGCCAGATATAAAGCTGACTGATGAGATGGTGATGATTATGGGAGGCAAGATGGAAGCTACACCTTTCAAGTGGTTCATGGAGATGTGTGTTCGCGGTTACTTAGCTGTCAGGTATGGTAGAAGCATGAGCCACAGGGTCTAAGCCAGTTTTTCAGAGTCTCCTGCTTGTTAGCAATTGGGTAATAGTGATAATACAGAATAGAATGAACTTGTACTTGCTTGCTCTGTAATATTCAGAAAGAAGTGAGGAAACTGGCAAAGTATCACATTCATAGTAGTTTTAGTGATATTTGAAAGCAAATTCCTCAATGGGTGTTGAATGGGTGTTGTGAGTTACACAGGATTCCTTCTTTTAACTGTGAGAGCAACATCTGGAAATAACTGTTAGTTGAAAAGTGAGTATAACAATATTTAACTTAACTAATTGTAGCTTACATATGAAGATCGGGAATAGCTAGAATTTCTGTAGAACTGTTAAAGGAGAAGGAGTCGTTTCATACTTGGGGGTGCCAAAAGTTAGTCACCCCAAAGTGATTGTATTTACTTACCTGCAACCCTGGGCCGGTGCTCCTATCAGCAGAAAACTGCCCGTTGTTCTTCCAGCGAGCACCATGGAGAGATCCTCTTCGGTTTTCAAATTTAATGGGGCAGAAGCATGTGCAGTGGAACGAAATAGACGACTTTTTCATAAAATTTTGGCTTTTCACTCTACTGCGCATGCACAGCTGCGAGACGCCAGAAGAGGATCTTGTTGGACGAACCCTGGGCCAGTGCAGTTTTCTGCTGATAGGAGCACCGACCCGTGGTTTCAGGTAAATACAATCACTTGGGGGTGCCTAACGTATGGCCTTCAATAGAATTGCCTTTCCTTCTCCTTTAAAAAAACTGTTGGTAGGAATGACATTATTGCTTTTGGGTGTTTTAATACCCTTACATAATTTGTTTCCTGTAATTGTGTGCTATGACTTTTAGTCTGTCACACAGAGCAGAGAGAATTTCTTCCCTCCACAGCCGCATTTGCTCCGTCATAGCAGGAGTGTGGTATTTTCAGGTTGAAATGAATCCCATGAGCACTGACAGGTAAATACCAGTTCTATCAGTGCTTAATGACTACAGGGGAATTTGGAATTGTAATTGCAACTACTTCTAGCCTTGTGTTCCACTATGAGAATAGCAATATGTTTAGTAAAGAGGAAGTTGTAAATTGAATCTAAAAATAGATGTAAATCCCAGTAACCAGACTGCCTTCTCTACTTTGTGCTGTAGGCCATACATGGATGCTGTGGTGTCCCTAGTCACCCTTATGCTAGACACAGGACTGCCCTGTTTCCGCGGACAGACCATTAAACTACTAAAGTAAGTCGGCTTTTGTCTGCAATCTTTGTGTGCAAATCTCTTTCTTATCCATTACTGACAAACCTGTGTTTCTGTTCAACAGGCAAAGGTTCAGCCCCAACTCCACAGAGAGGGAAGCCGCCAATTTCATCTTGAAGGTCATTCAAAATTGCTTCCTAAGCAACAGGTCTGCCATTTGTATTACTTCTTATTTCTGTCCCAGTACTACCTCTTACTTTGCTTGTCTTCATTTTATTTCCCTTACATTCAGAGCAGTGGCCTACAGGCCTTTTTTTGATGGGATGCTCAAATTGCCTGTTACCCACTGTCAATTGTTTTCTGTTAATATGGATGTGGCCCTGCCTGGTGATTGTTGGACAAAAATACACATAATGCACATTTATAGGCAAAAGTTGTCGGTGCAAGACAGCCAGTGGCATTCCCTATTTGTACCAATAGCAAGTAATGTGCCAATAATGACTCACTAACTACTGTTGGATTTTTTTCCTTTATTATTAGGAGCCGAACCTACGATATGATCCAGTATTATCAGAACGACATCCCATACTGATCCTTGATGGTAATGTGTGACCCTCAGTCTTCTGTAGTGATCCCTAGTTTTTCAGTGCACTCACGTAAGTTGCCCTTAGTCTACAATGAAGAAAAGCTGAGATTGTTAGAAGCAAGAGCAACAAAAGGCAGGGTTGGTGTGGTCAACTGGCCCATTTCTAGAACTTTTTAACTCTTTTTCTGAAAAAAAAAATTAAATACATGTAACGACATGAAGAAGCAGAACAATGCGGAGCTTCTATGTTACAGACTGATTGATGGGTAACAATACACTTTATAACACTTGTATTGTTTATGTTCTGGAAATAATATATGAACTGAACATATGTGGATAGGGAGCTATATATTATTTATACACCTGAGTGAACCTCTAACAACTCTTTGCTCTTTATGATGTGCTTAACTGTAACTGTCAGCGTTCTGTACTTGTCGCACGGGTGAAAAGATGGTGAAAGATTCCCTTCAGTTTTGTTTGGGAGACCCTGTAGAGTTGACAATGTACAGCATTCCCAGACATGGGGAACTCGCTTCACGCCAGTTATATATGAAGAAAACCTATTTTGATTGTGTGTATGTACAAATTCTCCTAAAATTGTATTTAATTTGTGAACTGTAATTAAACTAACTTGTTTCATGTGGCAGTTCATTCTTATAGGTTTGTAGAATGTTTGATTTGATTACGAGTTGTACTAGCGCAGAACTATAACCAGTATAAACAGTGGCCGTTATCTAAAGATTTTAAAGTGGCTGTTAACTGATTACATTTTGTTTATGGGGGGTTACATGTCCGTTAAACAGTTGCACTTACACATCACGAGTAAGAACAGAGTTCTCGGTTGTTTCCAGACTGCTTTGCACCCAACCTTCAAGATTAAAGAAGGTGGTTGAAGCACACACAATATTGTAAAATTTGGAGTCAGAACAAGAGTATACCTGTGTGTGAGCAATATAAACTGTATATGGGCAGTCTCTTCTACATTATCAGTCAGTACAGGGTATGTCTGTGCAGCTAATGTCACTTTGCACCTTTACATTTTCCAGTCTCAAAGGTTATTTATGGTGTTTGAGGCTCTTCCGTTCAGCACAAATGACAAAGTACATTGTAGCAGAATGTCTGTCTAATTACTGTGTCTTCTGCTCTCCAAATGATAAACTACAACTCCCAGCATTCCCTGCCTCTCTGCATACAGTTTCTGCCTAATGGATCTCGGTACTGTGGGCACCAGTTGCCCAGTTTGATTTTTCGATAAAAAATTCTGAACAGACGTCGGCATGCTATTCATACATTTTTATGAAGTGGAAATGGAGAACCCATTGATGAGTCAGTTTAGCTGCTTAATGAGAGCGGCGTAGTTCAGCAGGTCGATTGTGATATACAGGAATTTGGGTGGAGGAGAGATGCGCTGGGCTGCTTAAGGGAACAGATAGAAAAGCAAGAGAGAGGCCAGGCTTGAATTCTTGTGTGAGGCCCAGTACTTGCTGGTGGTGCCCCTGCTGTGTGTATGTATTCTGCACTCTGGCATTGTCCTCTCGCCCCCCCCCCCCTCCCATACTGGATTTTTGCCAGAAAAATACACTTGGCGGGAACTATATTTATAAAGAGAGCCCACAGTGGGGTGATGTATAAATCTTGATGAACCAACACATCATTGCTTTAGAGCCAAGTTTAACCAGTTAAATGCCTTGACAGCTGCTCGTCATTTTCCACTGAAGGAGCAATTCCAAAGAATGACCACAAGGGGGCACTTTCCCTTTACGTGTTAATAAAAGGATCATGTATGTGGAGGGGAGATTTTCCTGCAGTTTAAAGGCTTAATTTAGTCCTGTGGTGAATGTTTGTGGGCCAGTCTGTGGAGGGGACCTTCCTTTTGTTTAACAGCACAAGCCTGTAGTGGGGGCTTTAGAGGTACTGAAGTCTTATTAACTACTCCATTTTGGGGGGAAATTAATTTGGTTAATTCTCGATATTTGTGTCTAATTTCATAAGCTGAACGAAAGAAACTCTGGCACTCAAGGCAAGTGAAATGCAGGGTTCCCCCTTGCTTTTATTTCTTGTGCAGACGTGCGACGTTTCGGGGTTACCCCCTTTATCAAGCATGCACCAGGCGTTCTCTGGTAAGCCATCTGAGTGTGCTCTGCTTCATCCAAGTTTCTGTTACTAATTTCATAAGCTCCAGTTTCCATCCACAGTCCAATAACATACTGGCAGTTTAATTGATAGTACTAGCCATGTGTAAACTGCCATATCTGCTAATGCTCTGGCTGACAAGGGATGGGATTATATTATGAGTCTATGCACATCAGCCACTGGGAGAGGACTATGTGTGTGGCCTGATGGGGCATTTGGCAAATAGGATTTACCTGCCTACTAGTGATGTAGGTCAACTTGCCCCTAAACCACCTGCAGCCAACCCTAACCTGGTGCACTTTGGTATTTATACACCCGAGCCCGCCATGCTCTGACATCACAGAAGGGGTGGGGCATGCAAGTGCAAGTCTATAAAAAGCAGGGTGGGTGGGTGCATTGGAATGCTGTGCTTGAACTTGCCTGCAAAGATTGGGAGTCTGCCCAAATCCACTCGGGCTGCAGGTAAACCCATGGGTCCTGGGAGTTTCAGGCCGGCCCACACGTCACTACAGCCTATCAAATCAACAGCCCTGAGGCAGCCAACCCAATCTCTCCCCCACCTTATCCCCCCACACACTTTACTTTTTGCACTACTGGATTTACCTCAAAAACTCCTTTTTATAGAAATGAATACTTACTTGTGTACTATATACTGTATATAGTGTGTGTACTTTATTTTAGGCAGTAGAGGTTTAATTTGCATTTTACTCTGGTTTTCATGCCTAGGGTTAAAATGAAGTTATCCCCTGAATTCTCAGGCAGGCCTGATGATTTTGGCATTGAGGTGAATAGTCTCATATTAAAAGCAAACGATTTGACTGTTCTTTCTAGGCAACAACCCACCTGTAAAATTCCTTCCATCATGTGTGAGGTCAGTGTCCAACATCCCATTCCAGTTTAATGCCATTTAACCATATAATGTGGTTGGTTAGCGCCACACTAGAGACTTTCAATAATGTGATGCTGCACACTCTAGAAACCTTTGGAGCCGCTAATAAAACTTTTTATAGGAAATTAAATGTAACATGTTTTTGTCTAAAAAGAACACTTTTTGAAAATGATTTAAAGGGGTTGTTCACCTTCAATGTACAAATCTTATGAAACCACTAACAATGCTCTCAATGTGTTAGAAAAACCATTTTCCATAACAAAAAGTAAAAATGTCATTGTAAAAGCTAATTTTTATACCTATTAACTCAGCCCTTCTCCTGTCTCTCTGACCAGTTTTCTGAAATGAAGGGAGTGGCCTATTTTGAACCTGACACACCAAGAACTTCCTATATGATGACATCATCATGCCCATGCTTTGCCCTTACTTGTTTCCTATTGGATGTTGATACTGCCCTCCTAGTAATTTATTGGGTGCTTGTGAACTTTAACCAGTCACATAATTTGAATGGTCATTGGTTGATTACTCAATTGTAATGGCAGAGGTTAACAGACGCAGCATATAAACAAACCTGCCTTGTAACAAACAATCACACAGCCATGCAGACAAATACTGCAGAAAAGGAAGGAGCAACATTGTTCTCCCAATTCTGGCACTCTCCTTCTGCCTAGACTATAACTGAATGGAGTGCCAAAGGGGTGCAACCTTTTCTGGGAATAAATACTGGCTTTTCTATATTTTTATCTTTTAATACCTTTGGCATTAAGCATAATGTCAGTTATTTACAAATTGCAACAAAACCAGCACTGACTTGCTGAGAAACGTATGTAACTTACACATCTAGCAGGGACAGTAGGGTTGCCACCTCACCCTTTTAAAACCAAACACATATGAAATCCACAGCCTGCATGGCTAATTATCAACTCATTTAGATGCTGCAGACTGAACTGATTTCTGTGCAGCCATGTATCATGCATCTAAATGAATTGCTAATTAGCCATGCAGGCTGTGGATTTCATATGTGTTTGGTTTTAAAAGGGTGAGGTGGCAGCCCTAAGTGACAGGCAGAGCAGTGTTGAGGGCAGGTAGGTTTTTTGAACATTTTGTGCGCTCTCCCAGGGGGGGGGGGTGGTAATTTACCTAGGAAAATGATATCTTGTTTAAGTGTTCCACTTCTGGAAAAAGATTTAGAGCTCTAAATACTAAAAAATTAAAAAGTTATATTTTTCATGATATAGGGAATTATACCAGAAAAATATTTTACTTTATGCACAAAAATTCAACTCACTTTGTAAGCCTCAAGCTCATACAAATAGTCCCAGGAAGTCACGTCAGCTGCTGAATAATGCTTTTTTATGAGGTAAATACACAAAATAATACATGGACCCCCCCCCCCAAAAAAAATATATATTTCTGGAAAGTACAAGTGTCATCTCCCATAGTATCCATTATAATCCAATAATTCAAATTTTTAAAAATGATTTCTTTTTTCTGTGTAATAATAAAAGTTACTTGTACTTGATCCCAACTAAGATATAATTAATCCTCATTGGAAGCAAAACCAGCCTATTGGGTTTATTTAATGTTTACATGATTTTCTAGTAGACTTAAGGTATGAAGATCCAAATTATGGAAAGATCTATTATCCGTAAAACTCCAGGTCCCAAGCACCTCGATCCCCCCCCCCATCTGCACAGTTGAAGTCTCTGCAGCACACAGCCCACACTCCTCCTCCCTCTCACAAACTTGTAACAGTTTCTCTTCAGTACCTGAATGCTGCTCAAATTCCCCAGCACAGCCCAGCACAGGAAGCAGTGGCAGATTGACAGCAGACACAGCCAATAGGAGTTAAGTTAGCTGCCAGTACAATGTGTGATGTCATATAAGGAAGAGGAAGTGAACACTGTAGTGTTTTTGGGGGTCAGTGACCCCCTCCCAGCACAGGGTCTGTGTGGAACTGAAGGATTAGTACAGGGACACTTCTGAGGTGAATATCTCTTGAACTGTACTTTTTCTGTTAACTATTTCTATGGAAAAGTTTGTTCTATTCATGTGAACTGTTAGATATGCCAATTTGTTACAAAGGTGAACAACCCCTTTAAGGTCAGCAAAAGAAATACCTCTCTGTCTTCCATGCGATTAATGGCAAATTATAGAGGATATACAGGTCTGGCCGGTAGAACAAGTCAAAGGTTTGGGCCCTTCTTGTTCTTACATATTGGATGTGACTTGCTTTGTCTGGATTTCAGAGATAATGGAGCAAACTGAGATATGTGGGGTGAATACTGAATGCAGCAGATACAGAGAAGACAATTTTCATGCTTTAAACAGGGCACATAGAAATTGGGCTCCTACAGGCTTGGCTACCTCTCAGATGTTTGCTTTAAACAGCTGAGCAATTATTGCCATTGGCTGATTGGTTACTTGATCTGGAGTAAAAGTATGGCCTGTTTTACATGGATCACTATAGCTTTCAGCAAGTTGATGTCTCTAGTATGGCGTCTCGTTCTCAATAACTCAGAAAGCCTAAAAACTTTTATTGCTCTACCACCTATGAACAGAATATTCCTTCCCTGACCCTGGGGTATTGGGGAAAATGTTGGGTATTGTGGGATAGTGTTACCATTTGTATACAAATCAGTCAATAGGCCATAAATCATAGGGGACTGTTGAGTATCCGTGCATGAGCGGTGTCTTTTGAAACGGTTAATGTTTTAATGCACAAATAATTCCAGCCCTGCCCTCTAAAAAATTGCAACTGCACAAAAGAAGAATCCACTAAAACAGATGGTCACACCCACAGAAAGAAACCTAGAAATAGCCATTTAGTGTGTCAGATGAACTATAAATAGGGCCATAAAAAAAAACGACAAAACAGTAGGCAAGAGACAAGTACTGTAATTACAGACCAGTGAGCCTGACACTGAGAACCAGTGTCGCTTATCTTGAGGACAAAAACTGCTTAACACAAAACAGAAAACTCACTGTGGATATGTAAGTAAGTCAGAACTGTTTCAGTCTTCTGCGTTGCCTTCCCTTTTGGATGATTAATATTTAGTGGCAACCTGACCAGATGGAACATGGAAAAATGAGTCACATCTGAAAAAATGAAACTACACTTATGATCTCAAAGTTAACAGATAGACTTGCACCTGTTACACTTTGCTTCAACCTGTGATTTGTCTCAGACAGAAGACTGAAACAGTTCTGACTTACTTACATATCCACAGTGAGTGATCACAGGAGGTGTTTGCAAGGACACCATAATGAGTTCAACCATGTATAATGACAGGTCAAAGAAATCAGATATTAATGGCTGCATGTTCTACATCATCCACTAGATGGCGCTGTCTTATTATAGCGTACAGCAGCGCATCTTGCATATTTCCCTATACCCGCACCACATGCTTCCATATGCACCCCTAAATCATTTCCATATGTCTCCCACGTTACCCACAAGCTTCTGAATTCACACATTTAGTATTTCAGAATCTAAAAATGTACTAGTGGGGTAAGCATGAAAAAAAAGGTGAAACAAAGCCTGAAAGGTCGCTGTTATCCAGATCGTTGCCATGTGTATCGAATAAAGGCTTTTTACTTTAAACATAAACCGGTGCTGTACTTCAAGTATTCTATAGTATGTGAATGGACGGTGGCCATTAATTGTACTTGCACTGGGAAACCTTCTCTGAATACAAGGTACAACGGAGCTAATTCTACTAAATGTACAACTAGTGGGAGACATTACAGCCAAGGAAATCAAGTGTGCGATTTGTCAGCTCCTCTTTAACACAATCTAAAGGGCTGTAAAAGTCAAGTCTGAAAAGAAACAACCTAAAGTCTATTGGGCACGAGGTCCCTCCAAAAGCAGAGTTGGTGCCACCAGAGAAAGAAATTGCAGATAATTTCCAACTAGACTTCGTGAAGCAGCCTCAAAATTGGACACTGGCGTTTCAGAATGACTTTGTGTTGCGAAGTTCATGTTTCTTAACTTTGAGCCTCCAGATGTTGCTTGACTACAACTCCCAGATATTTTGAGTTGGGTTGAAAAAGGACCAAAGTCAATAGGGATGTGCGAATTTGACCCGTTTAGTTTCGTAAAAAAATCGCCATTGGCGAAATGTCGTTGACGCCCATTAAAGTCTATGGGCATCAAAAAAAAAATTTGTGGCACGCTGAAATTATTTTGACATGCGACGCCATACAGGTTTATGGGCGTCATTTTGTGGAGAAACAAGGCGAAAAAAATTTGCCCATCCCTAAAAGTCACTTTAACCTTGATTATATATGTTGAATGATATTGAAAGTAGTGGTCCAGCAATGTCTGGCATGCCAAGGTTAAAAAACAGGGACTATTCCTGCTTTATTCCCGCACCTTTCTGGCATTCACCATTCTTTCTTAGGAGACCAGTGGTGCAACTGTTCCCTTTTCTGCTGAACTACAGACATGGCGACAAATTGTGTGAGTTCTAATGGAAAACATTGTGGGTGCAAATATCAGCCATTCAGCAGAAAACTGCCTAACCCAGTTGATGAATAGACACTCATTCGACACTGTGTCTAAGTATGGGACCTCAATTAGGAAGAAAAACAATCTACCACCAGATATCCTAAATTGATTGAAAAAGGGATCTGACTTAGGTCAGTACATGCAGATGTGTGTGAAGAAGAAAAAAGATATCCCTTTTAAAAAGGATATCTTTTTTCTTCACATAAGTATGGGACCTGTTATCCAGAGTGCTCAGGGTCTGTGATTTTCTGGATAAGGGGTCTTTCTGTAATTTGGATCTCTATACCTTAAGGGCAGAGACACGCTGCGATTCAGGGAGATTAATCGCCCAACGACAAATTAATCTCCCCAAACTGCCTCCCCGTCTCGCACGAAGTATCCTTGTGAGGCAACTTCCGGCGACTTTGGAAAACGAAGCACTCCGAGTGCCATCCCACCGGCGATTTACATTCTAGCCGGCAGGGGAGGCAGTTTGCGGAGATCAGTCGCCCCAAACAGGAGATTTGTCTCTGTGCGACTAGTCTCCCAGTAGTAGAAAGTGTGTCTCTGCCCTAAAGTGGTGATTCACCTTTAAGTTAACTCCTACTATGTTATAGAATGGCCAGTTCTAAGCAACTTTTCAATTTCTCTTCATTATTTATTTTTTTATCGTTTTTTAATTATTTGCCTTTTTCCAGCTTTTAAATGGGGGTCTCTGGTCCCATCTTAGAAAGAAAAGCTACAACTGTATTGTTATTTCTACTTTTTATTACTTGTCTTTCTTGTCAGGTCCTCTACAATTCATATTCCAGTCTTTTATTCAAATAAGTGCATGGTTGCTAGGGTAATTTGGACCCTAACAATCAGATTGCTGAAAATGTAAACTGAAGAAAATGAAAACCAATTGCGTGTTGTCTCAGAATATCACGCTCTACATCATACTAAACGTTAATTTAAAGGGGAACAACCCCTTTAAAAAAAAAACTCTGCTAAAAAATATTTTAAACATTAATTAAACCCAGTGGGATTGTGTTGCTTCAAATAAGGATTACTTGGCTGGGACTAAGGTTACTTACCATAGTTAGGATCAAGTACAAGGTACTGTATTATAATAAACAGATATTTATTTGATTAAAATGAAGTGTATGGGAGACAGCCCTCCTGTAATTCAGCACTTTCTGGATAATGGGTTTCTGGACAACAGATCTCATATCTTTACTGTTTTCCATGTAATGATTTAACCCTTTTAACTGGCCTCAGCCATTCAATCCACCTCCTCCTATTCAGACATAAAGATACCACTCTTTTATTATTCCTGTTATTGTATGATTGCTAAAAGAAAATTAGCTGCAAAAACAATGCTAGTTCCTAATATGGCTATTTCAGACCCCAGCTATAAGTACCATTTAATAACTCATGTCTTTCTGGACATAAGCCCATATGAACCTCCTTATCCTTTAAATTTAGTGTTAGACTGCATCATCGTTGGACTGGGGGGTCCAAGGCCATCTCAGTCCCCCCCCCACACACACACCCACCAGGCCATCCGCTCCATCTGTTGACGTCCTCCACATGCTGACTCCCCCACCACCACCTTTAATTAGTCCTTTGTGCCAGTGATTTCTTGGGCCAATGGGTTTTCCCCCCAGTATTCTTTTTGACAGCCCAGTCCAACACTGGACTGCAGTAACAGTAAAGAAACAATGTGTCTCTTCTAGGGAGCCCAACATATCTGCTGAAAGGAGAGGTCCCCCCTACAATAAGCTGGTGCTGCCATAAACCTAACAGTTTGCCATAATATAATTGTGTGTATTGCTGCTTCCAAAATAAATTACCATTCTGTTACAGAATGTGAATATCAGCAAGATGTATTCTCTGTTTTCTACAGTAGCCATCTTATTAATGCTTAGCCGCTGACCAAAGTGATACTAATTGAGAAATGAGAATTGTACTTGATTTTTAATTAATTCAAACATTATCTAGTTGCTAGGGACAGAGATCCTAATCACCAAGAAGTGGTATGATTACACTAGGAGATCTAAAAGGTGTCAAGAATGTAAACCTGTAGCCTCATGATAAGTCTACTTTCTGTTTGCTCTAGAGCAGTGATCCCCAACCAGTAGCTCATGGGCAACATGTTGCTCCCCAACCCCTTGGATGTTGCTCCCAGTGACCTCAAAGCAGGTACTTTTTATACATCTGAATGTTGCTCATGGGGTGAAAAAAGTTGGGGACCTCTGCTCTAAACCATGGAGAGAGAAGAGAGCCTTTTTAACTCCCTGCTTTGCCAAGATAGAATGGCTTTCTTTTTTCTACCCTATACTTCCCCTTTAAAAAATGAAGACATCCTGCAGCCTCCTGATATGTGTAGAGCTATTGAAGAGCCGCTTCAGTACAACTGCACAGCACCCTTTGTGTAATTCCACTGGGAATGCCTGGGCTAAATGCATATAATGGACTTGCTGAAAGATCCAGAAAAATGGGTTCAGTTTACAGAAGCTCTTGTTCTTTTATACTTGGAGCATTTGTTTGTGCATTTCAGGAAAAAACATAGAAACCCCCCCCCCCTTTTTTTTTCTACTTTCATCTGCTCCTTTCTTCTGGTCATGTAAACATGGGAGCTGGGTGGGTGAGGGATCAGAGATGGGTAGACAAGCCCTGGCCTGTGGGGATAGAGAAGCTTCCTCCTTTTTCCCTTTGTGCCCTGAAGGAAGCGCACATAAAACACATGCTCACTGAAACACCATAATGCATTAACTTGAATGCCTGGGTCCGAGTGGCAGGCAACAGGCTAATTAACTAATTAGCTCCCCTCCCCAGCTCACCATCACCACTTATCCCCTGGCAACTGCTACAATAACACCGGGCAAGCTGGCACCCCTCTGGCTAAATTGGGAGTGTCCATACTGACACTATCTTTCTGAATGGGCCATTCCCCAAGGTGCAAGCGTTTAATTAAATTGGGAGCGGAGGAGGGAGAGCCAAATGAATGCAAGTTTCAGAGACTGGGGGACGGCGCTGGCCTTTGTAATGGGAAAGTGGGTAGCCAGCTTTGAACGTCATTAGCAACCTGGAACAAAAAAACAAAACAATGAAAAAGCAGTGAGTGGTGCACAAACTGTACCAGTGCATTGTGCCAACCAATCAGACGACGACTCTATCTTCTGTGGCCTCCGATCAATGGTTCCCCATTCACAGTGAAATCTCTGCCACTAACTTGATAGGATTCCCAGGGTGTCCCAGGGCAGCCCAATGAAAGGCAGCAGCACATTAACATCTGTTGATCAGATATACACGCGCCACGCGCAGCCTGACACCTCTCTTCCCCTGCACATGTCAGCACAGAGCCAGGCTCCCTGCCAGCGACAGCTTTACCCAGGGCCTCCCTACCTGGCAGGGTGCCCACAATCTAACACATAGACGAGTATGTGATCAGAAAGAAAAATCCTGGCAGCTGGAAACACTGCAGGGGAGCGTGCCACCTTTTCTGCTAACATTGAGCCTTCATGCTGACCCCTTGCACACACACTGCACCTCCCAGCCTGGAACTAGCCCACCCCACCCCCCCCCACTCACACAAACCACCTTCCTCTCCATACTGCAGATGTTCCCATGCTGCAATGTGCATACTTCTGCTTTGTGGCTCTTTATAAAATGAATTTGCATTTAAAAATATGAAAGCAGTTCAATGTGTTAATATCAAGTCCGCAACAGGCTACTCACACTTCAGTTATTGCCATTCTGATTTATCCCTCTCATACCAGGGGCAGAATATTTTTATTTATCTGCTTTCTAAAAATATAAGAAGAATTAAAGGGAATACTCGTATGAGTTGCCCAGCATCCAATACTGTATATGTTGAAATTGCTCATCAATTAAGGCTTCATCAGGCCCCTATAGCTCTGGGTCCCCCTGCAGTCACAGGGTCTGCTCCCTCTGTAGTTACGCCCATATGCTAAATGCTCACAAGGTGGTTTGACCACTTTAGCAGCCTGAGGGCGACTGAATATGTCAAAATGCCCTGCCTGCCTTCAGCCACTCCTCATTTACATGAATGGAATATGCTCTGCATTGGGATGCCACCTGGCCGGTATTTTAACAGCCAGGCTGGTAAAAATTGTGGTTGATCCTAATGTTAATAATAGGGAAAAAAGATAAATATATAGGAAGGCCGGTATTTTTTTGTAGTGGGACCCAGTAACATCTAGTTACACCACTGATTTAGCAGTTGTGGTCTTCATTCCCCCTGGGCCCTAAGCAGTTACTTGCTCTGCTCCCTCTATAATGATGCCCCTGCTCCTATGCATTCTGAGTACATAAGCAAGTGTAATATATATATATATATATATATATATATAATATATATATATATATATATATATATATATATATATATATATATATATATATATATATATATATATATATATATATATATATATATATATATATATATATATATATATATATATATATATATATATATATATATATATATATATATATATATATATATATATATATATATATATATAAAATTTTCCACAGAGCTATTAACTGCAGGCACATCAGCTAGAACATTGGAAACCTGACTGGCATTAGGTTATAATTTACTGTGAAGCAAAGAGATGCACACACAAGCACCCAGCATTAATTAGACGACCCAATTCACTCTTGTGTGTGCATCTCTTTGCGTTACAAGTTATCCGTCTAAGCACACACATTGCTGATCCTTAAACATGTCGGTGGAATCCACCCTAGACAATGGACACCATACAGCCACCTTGACGTATGATGAGAAGGATATTGATCGTATCTTGGGACGGGTTGAGGAAATAAACCTCAACACGGACATTAAAACAACAGATGTTGACCTCTCCAGGCATATTCTGAATCTTCAAAAGAAGGAATTGAGCACCTCTTTACATGCCAGCACGTTAGCCCAGTATATTAAATCCAAAAGGATACCCAGGGGTCTGCGATTGGACATTACACCAAACCTGGGCACAGTGGACCAAGGGTTTATGCAACAATGGCATGCCATCTGCCACAAATGCAGTTTAGATCTTATGCTGCTTACGGTTGACAACCTCACTGTGCAAATCAGTGATACCAGGACTGAAATTGCAAACTTACGTGAGAGGTTCGTGAAGGAGAAAGGA
Organism: Xenopus laevis; assembly: GCF_017654675.1. NCBI lineage: Eukaryota > Metazoa > Chordata > Amphibia > Anura > Pipidae > Xenopus > Xenopus laevis. Next base: position 142,520,057 of record NC_054372.1, read on the forward strand.
GAGGATTTCGTTACAAAAGCCTTGGCGCAACATACAGACCAGTTACATAGATTACGAGACAACATTGCCGCAAAAAAGGCGTCTAAATTCGAAAGAGATACTAATGACTACTTAATGGATCGCGTCTATTCCTGGCGAGAGGAAAGAGGAACACGTCGGGAGGACCGCGGTGCACGATGGGAAACACGTGGGGGACATGACGAGATGCTGGATAGGAGAGAAGAATATGGCGCGGATGTGGGCTATACTCGCTCGCGCTGCAGAGGTTACTACAAGGGCCGACAGCCAACACAGCAATGGAGGCCACGATATCGCCAGCCCCAAATGTATGGAGCATGGAGGGGCGCTCCGACTAGCAGTGATGAGGCTAGTTCCTCCTCCACCTCGCAGCAGTTTTTTCAAGAGCGGGACTCAGAGGAGATGCGATCAACACAACGCCAGTACAAGAATCCGAGAGCCCCGATACCACGCGAGGACTACCCACAGAGAAAACGGAAGGACAGGAGGTGAATGACTTATGTATTAACTTGTCTTCTCATACCCTTACAGGAGCGGAACGGTCTGTTCTAAACAAAGGACTTGGGTTTGTACCTTACTATGCTAATGATTTTGTGGACTGGGAAATCGATTTCTTGAAATACATAAGAGGATTGAAACTTAAAATGCTTTTTTTGGTAGACCAGAATGTGACAATAAGCAGACATCCACTAGCCTTAGAAAACCTAGTAATTTTATACCAGTGATTGAAAATGGTTCTATTGATACATTTACCAATGTGGTTATACATGAAGTGTCAAAAAATTGGGACACTGTCCGTAAAAAAAGTTAAATATAATCTAACATTGTCGGAAAAAAATGCCCTAGATTCCCTTCAAAAGAACGAGGGGTTAATTATTAAACAAGCGGATAAGGGGGGGGCAATAGTAATTATGGACAAGCAATGATTATATGGAGGAAGCCCACAGACAATTGAGTGTATGTGAACATTATGAACAAATAGGATATGATCCTGTGTTTGAGATTAAAAAAGAAATAGAAATTTTTTCAAGTGAGGCTAAACTAAATGGGACTATCACCCAAAAAGAGTATGAATTCCTAAAAACAGAACATCCACGCACTCCTGTTCTATATCTCCTCCCAAAAGTGCATAAAGGGTTAAAGAATCCACCTGGCCGGCCAATAATATCGGCATTGGTTCGGTGCTAGAACCATTGTCAAAGTTCACTGATGTACATTTACAGAAAATTGTGGCCAGTATTCCTACCTGTTTAAGAGATACAACTGATCTCTTACAGAAATTACAAAACACAGTATTACCACAAGGGGATATCTTTATTTGTAGCATAGACATACAAAGTCTATATACTTCGATCCCACAAAAAGAAGGAATCGATTGTGTTGAGGAAAGTTTACTTGAAACTAATCTTCCACACCAATTGATATATTTTCTAATTGACTGTTTATCTTTGGTCTTGCAAAAGAACTACTTCAGGTTCAATGATCAATTCTACTGGCAACGCCAGGGGACGTCGATGGGTGCTGCAGTAGCCCATCGTTTGCGAATATTTTTGTCCATAACCTGGAGCAGAAGTTGTTCTTAAAAGGCCCGTATAACAGTCATATTATAAAATACTGGAGATATGTGGATGATGTCTTGTTACTTTGGAATGGAACTGAAGATTTGTTCCATCGTATGATTGATGAGGTAAATCAAAAGCACCCTACCATCAAATTCACTAGTGAGATTTCAGCGACCACAATTAATTTCCTTGATGTTAACATTACACTCTGTGGCCGACAAATCGTGACACAAATGTTTTCCAAACCAACAGACCGTAATACACTGCTTTCATATGATAGCTTTCATAACCCACGTATCATTAATGCCATTCCGAAGGGACAACTATTGAGAGCTAGGCGTATATCGTCAAATGATACACAGTTCTTCTCCTCCATACAGACCATCACTAACAAATTCCTCAATAGGGGTTATAAAAAGAAAAGATTGATACCACTGATGGAAGGGGTTAAACAATTGGATCGAGAAGAACTCTTGCAGACAAAAAGGAGAACAAAAAATAGTGATGAAAGGGTTCCTTTTGTCACAAAATATGGTAAACAAAGCAACCTGGTTGAAAAGACTATAAAACAGTATTGGCCAATTTTGGGACAGGACAAACAATATGGTGGCCTGTTCAAAAACCCCCCTCTGTTCTGCTACAAAAGAGGCAGATCATTGAGGGATATTCTTTGCCCTTCTGATTGTAAGCAAATTGACACCAACTCTACTAAAACTTTAAGAAAAGGTACTTTTCCATGTCTCAGCTGCGTGTGCTGCTCGTCAGTAATAAAAGCAGCACAGTAAATCATCCAACTAAGGGTACCCCTATTAAGATAAGGAATTTTTTCACTTGCGAAACAAAGTTTGTGGTGTATATGCTGAAATGCCCTTGCGGCATGGCATATATAGGGCAAACTATTAGAATGGCTAAGGAACGCATCAAGGAGCATAGAAATAATATTAGAAACTTCAAGGTAAATACTGCTACAGATACACCAGTCTCGAGACATTTCAATAGTTTAGGCCATAATGCGAGCCAATTTAGATGGCTGATTCTGGAAAGGATAATACAAGCTAAGAGGGGAGGAGATATGCGAAAGTCCCTAGGACAACGGGAGGCATACTGGATAAAAAGAATGAATACTTTGACTCCTAATGGTTTGAATGACTATTGGAGCCTATCCCCCTTTCTGTAGCTAAAATGTTTTGATGTTTGTATCTCTTTCTTTACAGATAATGATTACAGATTAGAATACTATGTTGCGAATATCGGCTAAGGGTAAGACCTTTGATTTAAAAAAACGTACAACTTGGAAAAAGAAAGTAACAAGTTAGATAGTTGAAACAAGGTAACCCTAGGGTAGGCTCTTGTCGAGCAGTTCCTTTAAGTGTATAATTTTGGTTTTAAATGAGGGTATTCTACCTCATATGTTTTTAGCTATAATGATTGTTTTACACGCTTCACTTTTTAGGATAACAATATTTATTATTACCATTACCATTCACAGATTTTATCACGATGGAACTAAAATGGAATTCGACATCACTTGAATTTTGACTATGTTGGACTATTTATACTTGATACACACTGTTCCAATGTATATTGTTTATTTCCAATATATATTGTTTATTTGGATATTAATGGTACTTTTTAACTGAAAGTAATGGATCACAGGGGTAAGGGTTAACTGTGAACTACATCACTAATTGAGAGGTGGTACTTCCTGTATGTTTCTTTTAAAGCACGTTTGCACTTTATATTGTTCACACTTGAAAAAGGGCCCTTGATGCCCGAAACATGTTGTGTGATGCACAATAAAAATATAGCAGGTATTCTGCTGACTGCTGTTGCCTCAATTCACTAACCTACTCATAATTTACTGTGAAGTAGCTCTGCTGTATTTATCTATGCTCAGTACCTGTGAGGGGATAAACACTATAAACCTCTCTGTATAAATAGACTGGATGCCAATCACCTCTGCTCCTGCCATCAGCAAAGCCTCATGGAGTTACACATGCCCCACACATACCACAGGCCCGGACTGGCAATCTGTGGGTTCTGGCAAATGCCAGAGGGGCTGCTGTACAATGCCATAGAAAGTCAGTATTTAGTGGGCTGGTTGAGGGCTGTTTGGGCCTCTATGTACTTGAAATGGCAGGGCCTATTTTGACTCCCAGTCCAGAAACTGGCCACTCCACCCACATAGATAGAGAGGCAAAATGAGTTTGGCATCACTCCCATACTCCTCTGGGATTGGAGCAGATGGGACTTCATCTAATTAACATTTAGCCCGTACGTTAATTAAATTAGCTACATTATTAGTGAAAATCAAGTCAATTAGTTGAAAAAAACTATGCGGCTTGTTATGTGTCAGGGCTGAGTTGGGGGAGGAATCTCTGACGGAATCCCATTTCCATTCTCAGCTCCCTGTTTGCAGCGCATCCCCTGACTATGCTATTTGCTCACACTAAGGGAAGCACCAGAGCATTGGACTCCCCTCCCCCATTTCCTACAGCCTCTCCCCGTGCCCCACACATGCCGCTGCTGGGTGGATGGTCCACTCGTGTCATAGGAGGGGGTGGAGCCACTTAATATATCTTGTTATTCATGCTTGTGCTTCTCTCTCATCTCGCATTCTGCACCCGCATGAACGCGAAGCTGCGTCTCCACAGCAACCAGGCAGCTGGGACCACAAGATGGGGGGGCGGGGGTGGGAGAAAGAGATGGCATTCACCCCTTCATTGCCAGCACATGGAGAGATGGCACTGGGATCTCTTCATGCAGTGCAGAATGAGCCTAGTTCTGTTATATTGATCCAGTGATTTATCAGTGCAATAATATTGGAATAAGCAGAAAGCCCTCATCATATAGTATAACATGGTATAACAATGGAATAAGTATGATGGGTACATCATTTATAGTATACTATGGTATAACATTGGAATAGGTAGGATGGGCACATCATATAGTATAATATGGTATAGCAATGGAATAAGTAGGATGTGAATATCATATAGTATAATTATGGTATAGCAATGGAATAAGTAGGATGGGCACATCATATAGTATAATATGGTATAGCAATGGAATAAGTAGGATGTGAACATCATATAGTATAATATGGTATAGCAATGGAATAAGTAGGATGTGAACATCATATAGTATAATATGGTATAGCAATGGAATAAGTAGGATGGGCACATCATATAGTATAATATGGTATAGCAATGGAATAAGTAGGATGGGCACAACATATAGTATAATTATGGTATAGCAATGGAATAAGTAGGATGGGCACATCATAGTATAATATGGTATAGCAATGGAATAAGTAGGATGGGCACAACATATGGTATAACAATGGAATAAGAAGAATGCAGTGTCGTAACTCCCGGGGGAGCAGGGGGTTCGATTGGGCCAGGTCCCGCACCCCCTCAGGGCCCCCCAGCAGCTTGCGCCCCACTGACTTCTTCGTCATTCCGGGCAGTTCCAGGCATACGGAGGGGGGTGGAGAGGCCGGCTGCATCTCTAGTTACGTTACTGGTAGAATGGGCACAACATATAGTATAATATGGAATAACAATAGAATAAGTAGGATGGGCAGAACATATGGTATAAAAATTGTTAGAGTAGTTCTATGTGAGCATGAGGGATGTCCAGCCTGTGGCTCTCCAGCTGTTACTGATTAACATCCCACTGATAGCCCTGGGCTTATGAAACAATATATTTGTCAGCATTCAGTAGCCATGTGGAAATGTACAAGGTGTGGAATTATCTCCGCTCACCTCTCCATTTGGTGAGTGTTACAGCCTCTGGCAGCATGGAGCAACTTTTGCTTGAAACTGTACAGTTTAGCATTTTAAAGCAACAAATACAATACAGTGATTCCATGTGTCCAAAGTGGCAAGGGAACCCATGACTGCAATGAGGAAAATTCATGGCTCCCAACAACCAGCAGTTGTGCCAGTGTAGCATTGGCTTTTACACACACACACACTGATTTTAGCTGCAGTTAGCAGTGGGTGAGAGTAATGCCACATATCTGGAGATCATCAAGCTAGGCAATGTTATGTATATTGATTCCTAACAAACATGTCAACCCTATGCAACATGCTGAGCAGGGAAAGCCCACAAACACAATTTATTTATTATGGAGATGTAACAAAGCTAGATACCATGCTCATAGGGCCCAGTAGTGGCTGTAACATAACTATTGATGGAGGGAGAGGGCAGGCACATTTACATTTGGGCCATTTCATGAAAGAACTGAATTTGGAATGATCAGCCTTAGGGCAGCAAGAGAAGCAGCAGCAGCAGGCCTCCCCCTACATCTGGCAATTCCCCCCTCCCCACTTGTGTCTTCACACTATGGGCACACTGGTGACTCACTGTGTATCATGCTGCCGACATCTTACAGCAGGTCACAAGTTCAACACACTCTTGGGAGGGGACATGGATCCAGAGCTTGTGGCAATGGGCAAGGCATGAGCAGATATATACACAAAAGCTAATCATTGTTTTATGTATGTACACCCCACAAACCTGTGCTTTATTGGATCATCATCATCTGACCGGATGAGCTGGAGCGTAGCCAGAGGAGCAGCCCTGTATATACTGTACATGATGAGATCAATGTGAGTGTGTTGCATAGGATATACTGCTATCTAATATAATATATATAACCAGCACACCCTATCAACACCCTGTTCTATACTGCATTCATGTGTGAGCAAAGATCACTTTTACTTCATTACTTTTAGGCATGAGGGAAAAGCAGCAGCACCGCGCTGTGAATACACTGCAATTTTGTCTGAACAAATGAAGCTTTAAAAACCAGTACAACAAGCAGGAATGTCTCAAACAAGGTCAAGTAACCTCCCTCATTATTCTAGATATGTGCCAATGTCTTTGTCTATGGCATCCAGTCCTAATGTGCCCTTCAAGCTAGAGAAATCCATACCTCCCAACTGTCCCTTTTTCGGAGGGACAGTCCCTCTTTTGACAGCTCAACCCGCAGTCCCTCATTTGTACTGGAAAGTCCCTCTTTTCTATGCACTGAACAGCCAGAAAAAGAAACAAAGTTTCTCACTTAATTGGCTTTTAGCAGAGAGCCCAGAACAGCTAACAGGTGCAAATAAGATACTTTGTAACAATTTTGAGACACAAAAACACAGTTTGGATAAGGAGAAATATTTTCAAAGTTTCATAACCTGCCAAATTTTGAAAAACAAAGATGTTAATTAGGGGGTGTGGCCACAGAAAGGGGTGTGGTCAAAAAATTGCTGCGCTACGTGCGGGAAAAAATTTTTGTCCCTCTTTTTACTTCCAAAATGTTGGGAGGTATGGAAATCACCCCAGCGGCAGTCAGCCCCTGGCCTTGCCCCCTATCATGTGATTTTGTGTGTCCATCACTTGCTACTAAAACAGGCAGTGTGAGTATCAAATTGCCACAATAACTCCTACCTTTGCCCCTCAATATGTACATAACTTGCTCCTGCCACACAAGGAAGAAAGTCAAGTTATCCTGCTTCAGACCAAGGATAGGCAAGCACAAGTTACACTAGGGCCCTGGCAAGAAACGACTGACCCTCAAAAAATGATATGTGGTATATCATTTATAGAAAAGGAACATAATTCAGACAGGACAGAGAGTTGCAACCTTATTTCTGGCATCTCCTGGCAACTGAATGACATGCTGGAAGTTGTAGTTCTGCAATAGATGAGGGGCTCCAGCCTGGCTATTATTTAAGGTCCACGTGCAAGAACCTTTTTTAGCTGGCTGTATAGAAGAACTTTTGGCACTTGCTAAAGTGCCAAATTCCTTTAGCAACTCAGATGCAGTGGCACATTCAAGTGATTTCTACTGTTTTGCACAAAACAATGTGTTAAAATGCCATAAATCATCGCTTTCATACCCATTGCCCCCCCCCAATATACCAAACTGCAGCTTAGCATTTTTCTTCTCTCAAACATTTAGCTGACGATACTGAGAGTTGTAGTTCACATCACTTGCATTTCTTTATAATCACCATTGCCTCAACTTTGTTCAAAATAGTTTGATCACCACTGTTAAATGAATTAAAAAAAGACAGATTTCTTGTAAAGCAAAACTGGCCATAGGAAAATATCTTTACACATTTCTGCCTTCAAGGAGGACAAACTTTCAAGATCTCTTTTAGTATGATGTAGAGATATTATGAGACAAGTTGCAGTTTGTTATTATTTGTGGGTTTTTTTTTTAGCTTTTCATTTCAGCGGCTCTCCAATTAGCCATTTCAGCAATCTGGTTGCTAGGGTCCAAATTACCCTGGTAACAATGCCTTGATTTGAATAAAAGACTGGGATATGAATAGGAGAAGATCTGAATAGAAAGAGAATAAAAAGTAGCAATAAATAATACATTTGTAGCTACAGCAAATTCGTTTTTAGATGGGGTCAGTGACCTATTTGAAAGCTGGAAAGAGCCAGAAGAAGGAGGCAAATAATTCTAAAACTATTAAAAATTAAAGCTAATTGAAAAGTATGTTAGCCATTCCATAGCATACTGAAAGTTAACTGAAAGGTGTACCAACACTTTTAAGCAAACTGTGACCCTCCTGGTGCTGTTGCAGGTGGAATGCTGGGAGTTGTAGTCAACTATATCCACAGGTATCACAGCTTGCCTATCCCATATACAGCCTCTCCCGAATGCCTGCCAACACAATGATGTCACATGCCTCAGTTGGCTTTGTGTAACCTCAATGTAATGGCAGTCACGCAAAGAGCACCTGTGATCCTGTAAACACATAACAAGCCTAGCCACATTTCACAGAAGGTGCTGGTTTCTTCTTCCATGAAATAAAAACCCCTCCCCCCCTACAGCAGCGTACTCATCAAGGTGGATCAGCTAAGCTCACCAGTAGCCAAAAATGGGTACCGGATGGAAAGAAAAACAGGTTGGGGAGTAATACCTCCAAAAAGTGGTTTAATGAACAGCAGCCCTCTCATTCACAACTACTAATGGATTACAACTCCCAGCATCCCGAGGTGGTTAAGGGAAATGGAGTTTAGCAGATGGAGGGGCAGTATCTTACTATTCCTGTTTGCAGGTAGTGCCTCAACAAAAGCAGTCTACACAATCTGCACAATAGCCAAACAATATAGAAATAATTAAAGGGGGTGATTCACCTTTAACTTAACTTTTAGTATGTTATAGAATGGCTAATTCTTAGCAGCTTTCAATTGGCATTCACGTTTATAGTTTTATTAATTATTTCCCTTCTTCTTCTGTCTATTTCCAGCATTCAAATGGGGGTCACTGGCCCCATATAAAAAACAAAACAAATGCTGTGTAATGCTACCAAGCTACAAAGTTATGTATTTGCTACTTATTACTCTTCTTTCTATGCAGGGGGCCACCTATTCATGTTCCAGTCTTTTATTGAAATCAATGTTAGATTGCTAAAATTGCAAACTGGAGAGCCGCTGAATACAAAGATAACTAAAGATACCCAATAAAAAATTAAGACAGCCTGCAAATGTTCTCAAAATATCATACTAAAAGTAAATGTAAAGGTGAACAACCCCTTCCAAAAGCCTCAGCTACTCCTTAGCCCAGGGCAAAGGGCTCACTACGTTTTTTTTGTTATTTTTGCCCAGCCTTCTTATCAGAGTTAATCAGTGTCGGACTGGCCCATCGGGATACCAGGAAAACTCCCGGTGGGCCAAGGTGTCAGTGGACCCTCCTGCTTCTAAACATTTGGCTTATTTCATGGCTATTCCCAATTTCTATGAGAATAAAGAGGCTAAATAGATGGAATAATAGGTTATACTGTAGTATGTAAAGAAAAGAGAATAGAAGAATAGAGGTTGACTAAGGAAAGGAAGAAAATAACACTAAGGGCTCTTACACACGGGCGTTCCGACCTGCGCTCCCCTGCGTTCCGTTTTTTGGCGTTCAGCCGCAGGGGAGCGCAGGAATAGACGCAAGTCATTATTTGAAATGGGGCTGTACTCACTCAGGCGCATGTAGGCGCCGAACGCAGGTTCAGACGCAACATGCTGCATTTTTCCTGCGTTCGGCGCCTACACGCGCCTGAGTGAGTACAGCCCCATTTCAAATAATGACTTGCGTCTATTCCTGCTCTCCCCTGCGGCTGAACGCCAAAAAACGGAACGCAGGTTGGAACGCCCGTGTGTAAGAGCCCTTAGAGTGGGCCCCTGGTGTCCCAGTCCGGAGTGAATCGTGGCTAATGCTGTCACTTTTTGTGATCTAGACTTCTTCCTTCCATATAAATTCTGTGCACAGTGTATATTAGCTGGGGTGCAGAAAATTTACTCTGCGAAGCTTAATTTTGACATCTGCATTTAATGGCAATGACACAATGAGCGTTTTTTTGCTGGGTGGAATACAAAAAAGCTACTGGTCACCACAATGCCAAAAAGATCACCTCTGTTTTAAATAGATATTGAAACTGAACATATTTTAGGACTACTCTGCTCCCTCTGTAAATATGACCGATTATTCTATAGAAACACTCAAATCATTATTAGATAGTACTGTCCTTTGTAAACTAGTTGCTGCCTCAAACCTAGACTTCAGAGTAATTACTGCCCATAGCATGTCAATGCTTGCAATACTTAACATACTATGTGCGTGTTATTATGGCAGTCTGAAGTGTGCAGCAAGTCATTCTTTAGAACTCTCCTAACAAACTAATGCCAGTCATGGTGTTCAGACTGCAGAAAGGTACTTGGAGAACAGCAGAACTCAAAATTGCCTTTAATCACCTGTCACTGCTTCCCATATAAACCAAGGTAAACACTCTCCTAAGGCGGATACTTGCAGATAGGTGGGCGTCGCCATTTGCCCAAATCTCACCTGACTTAACAGGCATTATATGTGCCCAAATCTAGTCAAAAATACAGAATGCATAAACCAATTTATATACTGTAGCTACTGAGCCACTGCTAAGATAGGCCAGATAAATATCCCTTGGAAAGCCACCTCAATCTGTAGAGCCCTGGCTGATCGCCTATATCAAGTAACTGTAGGATAGCCATTCCCCCTTTTGCAGTTTGAACTAGAAATTCAAGCAAGGAAGATTAAAGTGGCTGATTAATGGAACAGCGGGGATCTCGCAATAAATACAATAAGGTTTTTCGATCAAGCTTTTTAATGAAAAGATCATAAAATAACAGTTTTTCATCACTGTACATTAAGACTGAAAGTTTCTCGAATGTTCAGATCGCCAGAATCGTCTGTTTCTTCTTTAATATGACACTTAATCTGCTCAAAAGAGCAGCCTGACCTGAATATAAAGTCCATGAGGAGATCTCTACAGCACCACAAAGCAAGAGGGTGGGACTGGGATAGAAGTATCAAAGAGGCCAACAGACAAGTTTCCAGTTTGCTGTAATCCTGAGATATGCCAACCCCTAATCTTAACCCATATATTAAATCAAAGATGGAGAGAGGAAGAAGTACAACTCAAAAGTATGCCGTATCCCCACGACCACAAACCAATATAAATAATCTAGACCAATTAAGAGTAGTACAATACAATAAATTCTGGTACTTGGCCAGTTGTGAAGCAACCTCATACTACAGGCTTAAGCTCATTTGCTATTTTATTTATAGATAATTAATACTATTTAAAATGCCTTTATTAAACACACTCCACTCTGGGGGAGTAATTCATTATCTGTAAACAGTGGGAAATGTTACATGTGCCTCCTTGGCAAGATTCCTGGAAGCCAGACAGGTGTAACCCTCCTTTTCTTTCCAAGAATCACGTACACATACCAGTCATGCTTTATGCTGGAGCCCTTCATAGTATAAAGGAGCCTCCAACTCCGTTACCATTGTCTACAAGGGATCTTTATTTATTTATTATTATTTTTTTTAAGGGAACCAGTTTTGTGCACAGCCTAAACTTCACTTTTTGCAGACTAAGAAATGACCCTGTGCAAGATTAAAGAATCTTTGTAGATAATTAGATACAAAGCCTGGCTACCAGTATGAGCATATTATGGGGGGCATTGTATGCTTTCATGTGGTTGGTTAAGACTACAGGTAATGTCCTACTAGTATGTCATAACAACGCTGTGACCACTTAGTTAGGCATAGTGTAAGAAATAGAGAGAAGTAGTTCTAGCTCTGTCCATCCATTGTAAAACTGTATCCCTCACTGCTCACTTTCTCCAGTCCGACCTTCCGCTTGCCAAATGCTGAGGAAACAATTACAACATCCTGCATGTGCAGAACAGGGGGGCCATATGGAGGGGGAAAGAGGGTGACATCTTGTAGGAAAAAAAACACACATATATTTATATCAAATGAAGTCAATGACAATGTAACATTAAATACAATAACACAAGAATTGCAGAAGATCTCCAGTATGAAACAGAAGAGCAACAGAATGTCCTGGTTGTGGATTTATGGCTATTGAAAGTCTCTGAGGATACTCCGGTTTTTGTTTGTTTCTTTTTTTTCCTTTTGAAAATGAAATCATGTTGCATGAAACTCTTAAACATTCACGGGAACCTTGCTGTGTACGTGCAGGCCCGGTGATGAGAAAGAATTTTTTAACCCTGTGTGCATCCCACTTTTAAGCCTAATCCTTTCACTGCAAGAAAGAGGTATTGCGGAGACCTTCATGCAGAAGAGGTGTTAAGCTTTTAAGTCATTTAAACTCACCATCCAACCACCAGCACACAGGTGTGTCATGAAATAAATACATTCAGAACTGTACATACAAAGTGAAACACTAAGAACACTGCAAAAATCTGCACCATCTTTTGTTTAGTTTTTTGAAGACCAGGCAAAATGAATGGCATATTTTCCAGGGGTCAGACAAAACACGTCACTAACACAGGACAGACACCATTTCACCCAAATTCTGGGTATTTTTAACCTTTCCTCAGATGATCTTATGTAGCTACACTGATTCATTCTGGAATCCTAACTATAACAACTGCAAATGGAGGGTTATCCATAATAGCAGAGCCCTCTTTACAATGAGATGGAAAAGTGTTACAATGCATGTTTTTTAATGATAGAGGCACGTTTAGGGTAAGGCCGCACTGGGCGTTTTGGGGAGATTTGGTCGCCTGATGACTAATCGCCTCGTCTTTGCAGCGACCAATTTCCCCATACACCTTCCCTCGCTCTGCGCCAGCTAAAATGAAAAAAACGCCTGAGCTAATCGCCCAAAGTTGCCTCACGAGGAAGCTCATTGGGGGCTGCGGGTGACTATAGCATTTTATTACCTATGTTAGTAAATCAGGCCCAATTTTTTTTATGCCTCACACACAACTGTTTCAACACAAGTTTATCGGAGCTTAGTGCATGAGTGTTTACTAGCACAGTGGTGCCAATGTGGCAGCATATTTTGAGATTGCATGCAGAAATGCTCACAAATATATTCTCTGACTTCAATGGAAGTCAAAGGGTCCAGCCAGTTTCTGAGTAAAATATCACTTGGAAAACAGGTGTGTGCAAGCCTTAAGGATCCACGAGTACCAGCCAACCCTCTAGGCCAGGTTTTATAGCCAACTCCCCTCATGATTAATGTTACAGGATCCTTTCTTAACCCCCTTTGCTGGCAAAACTGCATCTTCAATAGAACATCGCTGCTGACTGAAAAGTGAAAGCCTTTACTTACTAAGACAAGGAAAAATGCAGACAGACAACACACAAGAAGTTACATCTATAATGTTTGGACAGAATGTCGTTTGCCGTTCGCGCAGCCATGCCATGATTATTCACACAACTTTGCTTACACATTTACTACAAAATTGCTTTGGTAACGCCTTTTAATGAACTGCAAATAGCTGGGGTATCACATTTTCCCCAATTCTAACTAAAGCCAAAGCACTGAATTAAAAAAAAAAAAAAAAATCCACCCACAACCCCCCCCCCCCCCCCCCCCAAAAAATACAAGTTTTCAGTGCCCTGGACAAAAATATTCCACTTTCTGGTAATGTCATTTACCCATCACTCACTGATCCAAGCCATGAAAAAATAAAGGGTAACCATAAACACAAGAATGAAGTAGAATATCATTTGAGACCCTGGAAAATGGCACATTGATTTTGACTGGTCTGATGCTGAGGTCTGAAACTGCAAAGATTTATGTAAACAATGTGATAAATATAAATAGTCCATTAGTTATTTTCTGAGCCCACTTGGTTTCTTCAAAATGTGCTTTGGTTTAAAAAATAGTTTATGGATTTGGGTATAAGCTTCTTTTTTTTTTTTTTCTTTTCTTTTTCCTTCTTCTGGTTTATAATACATAGTTTTTACATTTCTTAAAAAAAGGTTTATTTTTTTCCTGTTATTCCGAAAACAAAAATTCAGGAACAAGCGGCTTACTGCCTGTCCTTTTACACTTAGAAATTGGTTCGTTTCTCCTTTTACAGCAGGATCCACGTCTACAGAATACCATCCTACATTCCTTGAACCCTACACCCAGGTCCCAAGACTTTTTTTTTTTAGTTTTTATTATGAAACTAGTGTTTTGTTTTTCTCATAAAATACAGAAAAAAAATGTTTGATACAATACTATGGTCATAGAAATCTGGCTGAAGGTTTGGTGCCCAGAGGTAGCCAGTCCCTGAAGTTTGAGAAATATTATTCATGTTGTCACAGTTTGGAAATGTATTTTCCTTTATAAACACTCTATAGAACACAATCCTATACAGCGAGATTTATATTAAAAAAAAAAAAAAAAATTGTACAATACTCAACTATACACAGACTTTGTGTCGATATTAAGTGCCGAGAAAAAAAAATATATATAAAAAAAAAAGTTGTATACAGGCATAGTATACAGGAGGGGTCATGTTTTAATGTATACAGGCAAATGTGCAGTTCTCCTTTGTTAAAAGGGTGCAATTGGCTATGCTGCTGCTGTAAGGTAACCCAAGCTCACTGCATGCAAATCATAAAATTACTTTTTGGTTTATTTGGGAAGTACTATGGAAAAGAAAATCCTGGCTTATACTGAATCAGTGTTGCTCCCCAAAGAAAATCTAATATGTCATCTGCAAAGGTTTCAAGTTAAACAAGATTAAAAAGTTTCCTGAGAAAGACGGCCAGGCTACATTTTGACAAAAAAAAAAAAAAAATCTGAAAACAATGGAATAACCAATGATCTTACAGCTACGTTAATAACCATAAAAATTCCCATAAACTTTTTCAATGGCCAGTCTCGTGGCCTTGATTATAACCAGTATAAAAAAAAAAAAAAAGCATGTAATATTATGGACTCTGCAAGCAGACCCAATACACAAAACACTGGCCAGATGTGACAAATATGTTTATACTTTCTGTTCTGAGCTTAGAATAGAAACATACTATCCTTAAAAATTATGGATTTAGCAAAGTCTGATGGCAAAGCTTTTGGGGGCTAAACAGTTAAAGATGCAAATCAGGCAGTGAGAATCTGCAGATCCAGTTTTCAAATTATAACGCATTAAGCATGCTCAGTTCCTTATCTGGTGACAGAAGAGTGTGGATAAATAAGGGTGGGCTGAGATTTAAAAAAAAAAAAAAACACCACACTATAAATGTATTTTAAGGAATTGCATTTAACCAGATTTTTAGATCTAATACTATTACAGCATTTTCCAGCCCCTGATTAGTATTTAAAGTACAGAAATCTCCTGCAGGAATTTAAAGTGCTGAAAATATAAATCGTGGACATGGTTTGCCATGTAATGTACTGCAGGTTACAAGATTTGGAACATGTTTAAGAATAATCAACCCTTATGTGGGATTTGCCTTTTTAATATCAGACGTGGCAGCAAAAAAAAAAAAAAAAACCTAATAAAATCAACCTATTTATTCCTTTGATATTTAACTTTTGGTCAAGAAAAAAAAATAAAAAATCTATGTATATAAAATGAAATGTAAACTTTTGTTTTTCTACTCTATGACCCACATGTGTCCTGCACAGATGATGCCAGCAGGATAAAGGGAGCAGGGAGAATGAGGTGTGAGATACACGACAGGCATGGGTTGGGATGATATGAATGCCTGTTTGATTTTGTTGCCTATAGATAGGTTTTGGGGTACTTTGGTTAAATTCGGATTTAAAAAATAAAAATACAATCACTAGACCCAACATTTCCTACTCTTTTGCGGTAAACAAATCCAACTTCTTCTATACCCTTAACTAATTCACTTCCTCTCTGGTATAGGTAAGAGTTGATCCCAATTGAGATTTAGTACTAAGTGGGTTTAAAGGCTATGGCACACAAATCATAGCAAACCACTGCAATCCAAATTAGGTTTATGGCAATGGAAAGTGCTGCAATTATTGCCCCAAGAGGTAGAAATGCATTTTCAACTTATAAGCATCCATAGCTGCTCTTGGTACTTCCTAGTTAGTACCTCCAATAGGAAATGACCCATCTCTAAAGGTGATCAAATTACCTAAACATGCCATTGCTTTTGGAACAGCCCATCCCCCCTTAAATGTAAACATATTCCCTGTTAGCAGTAAAGCAAAATATTAAACTACATACAAGCTACTTAATTGTTGCAACACATTTTTACTTTATATTTTTATAGCATAATTCTGACTCGTTTTATTCCCTCCAACCTGCTTGTCACTTAAGCTCTCAATGCTTTGACTCAACAAAATGTTATTGCACGTGGTAGCTATGATTGTGGTATGTGCCATGAGCCTATAGCATATACATTTAACCTGGCATACAGTACAAATTGGGTGGATCTGCTACTTCTCTAAATTATCCAATAAATCTAATTAGAGAAAACCTAGGATCCAGCTTCAGGTGACAGGTTAAATACAAGTTCTACCATATTCTCTTTGGGCTATCTTACTTCTCCTCACAACTCCATTGTCATGTCGTAAAACATTTGGTAAAATCTACTCATTTAGAAACATACAGCGTGCAGCAGTTTAAAGGGGCAAAAGGACCTGTGATGGCCAAATGTTTGGAGATGGAGAGAGCAACTTCTTGTTTTTTATCTTTGAAATTTAATTTAAGATTTATACAAGTACTTACACAAAAAAAAGATTAAAAAAAGATCTATTTGAAAGAGTCTTGAAAAAGTTACATTTACCAAGAATTCAAGAGGTAGCAAAAATCACCAGTCTACTGTACAGTTCTCTCTGAGCCAGGCTGACAAGTGCACACACCCCCTAGAGTACCTTCTAGGGGGAAGTAATTAAGCACTTAGATTTTGGGTGCCAGCAAAAAAATGGATTTCAATTTTTCTTCAAAAAGAGTAGTAATTATATACCTGCTCTAATGCCGTTACACCCCAAAACGAAAGACTTCAAAAGGGAACATATATATATTAGTAGCCTCTAAAAGAGAGAGTGATCATTTGTTGAGATTCCTAAGCACCACTGCTTTTGAAAAGCCTGGAGAGAAATGAAAAATGGAAAAACAAACAAAAAAAAAAACAAGAAACTGGACCCAGATCAAAATGGGGGGGGGGGGGGGGGAAATCTTCCAGTTGAAAAATTCACAGATTCAATAATATTTACCTCCTCTAACTCAGAACACACAGAAATAAGTACCGATTAGAGAGTGGAAAGTAAAACACAAGGGAGGGGTAAACCAAACTCCCTGCCAACCAGTTTTGTACAACTGTGGCTGAAAATTTTTAGCTAACATTGTGAACAGTTGTTATAAGGAGGCGTACCAAAAAGAGCATGCAAAAGATTCACAGCCATTAGATACCAAGAGAGCCCCAGTGAAAATGCCCGCCAGGCACTTGTCTTTTCCTTATCAGACAAAAACTGGCATGCACCAATCCAGATTCTCTCTGTGGTAACCAGGAAAAGGATTTTGTGAGGTTTATTGGTTTTCATTCACGGATTAAAGTAGGAGGCCAGCACCTCTTAAGGCCGGACTAACGTAGGAAACGCCAGGGCAAGGAAGAGATAAAATGCAGTTTACCGTTATACATGCAACAGGCCTAATGCATTCAGCCTGCCCAATCATCCCTCCAATCTCCAATAAAAGCCTAACTACAAAATGTACTGTATGAGCGCTCCCAGTTTCAAATAAGAGCTAACAGTAATTCTTCATGCCTCATTCTGGCATGGTGTAGGCATTTCTTAGGTAGATGATTTTTTTAGGTTATGTGTAGGTGCCAAGCGAATTAATTGGCTAAACTGGAGGGTAATTAAGATTTCGTGCCAAAAATCATTTGCGCTTCATGGATGGAAGCCAAGGTGCAGCACATATCATTGGCTTCTTCTGTACCATAAGATGAAATGCCATGGTCGTTTGTTAAAAGTTAAAGCTTTGGGGAGATGTGAAACCACTCCACCTTTCATACGACCAAACTGGAAAACAGAGTACCCTTAAAGCAGCAAGTCATAAGGAAGGTAAATTGGTTTGTGTGTGCACGCATGAGAGAAGCACATTCTTAGGATGTCACAGGAGTCTTTGGTTTATGTTGGGGAAGTGTGCATACGCAGATGACTGATCAGATTGCGCTGCTGGGTGAATTTCCCCCCGCAGAGCTGACATTCATAGGGCTTTTCCCCTGAGTGGACACGCATGTGCTCGGTCAATCGATACTGCCTGGTAAAGCGCATTCCGCACTCTTCACAAGCAAAGGGCTTTAGGCCAAGGTGGCTCCTCATGTGGCGGGTCATAGTACCCCTCTGTGTGAACATCTTGCCACATATGTTACAGGGAAAGGGACGGGTCAGCCAATGAGTTTTTTCATGCTGTCGCAAAGTCGCTGGATCCTTATAGCTTTTCTCACATACTGAGCACTTAAAGGGGCGTGGCTCAGAGAAAGTGGCATTGGGAGTAGACAGGTCTTCTGCTTCCTCTTTACTATAGGAATTCTCCTCTTTGATATACAGCTCCTCTTCGGTGTGTGTTTCAACATGTGCATTTAGCTGCTCTGAGTTAGGAAAACCTTTACCACAAGGGATGCATACATATAGGTTGTCTCCAAATGGCACAGTCTCAAAGCCTTCCTGCCGATAAACATAGTTGGCATTCTGATGTCCACTGCACTCACTCTCACTGTGGCCACTCTCTTCACTGTTGTCCTTGCCATTTTCTATGTCATCTTTGCACTGGAAATTCTGCTCTGAACCATAAATTTTACCCAGTTTCCCTTCTTTTGACAATGGCCCGACAATAACACCATTTGTCATTGTCTCTGCCCCATCTTCTGCTGACTTGTCCCCTTCGATCCTCGTCCATTCTTTTTTACGTGAAGCATGGCGGTGGAGTTTCTTTGGCCCTATGTCAGAGTTGTTCTCCTCCACTGCCTCCAACTCCATTGGTTCACAGTTATTTTTTTTGAGATCCAAATCATCATAAGAGGCACTGTTGGCTACAGATGCTGAGACAGACTGAGGAGAACCTGCACGGCTGTCTGCTTGCAAAGCGTCATCTTGCACAGAATGGGATGGGCTTTTTTTAGAAAGATCAAGGCCAAGTTCCTGGTCACTACCATTGGTGCTATTATTGAGGCTGCTGTTGCTACTTGTTCCTCGATTTAACGTATGGCAGTTTTCCTGTTTGGAGGCAGCAAAGACTTCATCTTCTGGTCCTGTGACTTTGGAAAGATCCTTTGAATTGGAGAGTTTGGTGCCATCTGGAGATCCTGAAAAGCGCATGTGGCCAAAAGGGGCAGAGAGTCTATGACTTCTCCCAACCCGACCTATACTAGGAACACCAAGTTTTCCAATAAATGGCTTCCCAGTGCGTTTCAGTTTCTTTCGGCAAAGAGCCGCCAAGTCATGCAATTGGAGGTAGCTTGCTGCAGTAAGAAGAGCACTAAAGTTCTGCTCTCCGGGCTGGTCGGACGTTAAGAGTTTACCGGTGTAAATAAAGTCCAAGATCTGCCTGAAGACTGCTGGATTAACCATATCTGTATCCAGGTTAATCAGGTTATCATGCAGAACAAGGGATTTAAAATACATGCTGCTGGCAGCCAGTATATTCTTATGGGCTCGGAACAGGGCATTTTCCACTACGATGATGACGTCACAGAGAAAACCTTTGGCTCGTTGCTGGTTCAGCTGAAGCAGCAATTGTTTGGCATGGTTTGGCAGATCCATTTCCACCGGTTTCTTTGATGTACCCCACCTAGAAAAGAATAAAAGAATTGTCCATAAGTTTTATGAAAATTAGGTATAGCTAGTTAAATGTAGTTTAAATAATGCACTAATATTAAGTATTTATAAATCAAAAACAATCTGCAGAACTGTACAAAATGGTGTAAACAAACAAACATTGCATATAAAAGCTAATCAACGCAGGAAGTGTAGAGGGTCCTATTAACATGCACCTTCACACATAAACAAGTCTGTGTCCATGCTGACTTTAAGGTGAGCATTTTCTATACAAGTATAATGCATTAATTGGGAGGTACTCAGACCCCTACCACATCTGTATATACAAAGCTGATCTGTATATATTAATTGTTTTTTTAACCCACCTGAACATAACTAACAAGAACGCATTCATATTAAATACTGTATTCTAAAACAAAATGGGAGGCTAGAGACTAGAGAGGAATGCCACTTAGAACAACGTACAAAACCATCTAGAGTCAAGCAAAGTTCAGATGACAAAGTTTTCAGTCAATTTAAACCATATGCAAAGTCTTGCCTGCAGGGCAGAAGGAGAGGGGAGGAAGGGGCACAGTGTAGTTAGGAAAGAGCAGGACTTGGGGAGAAGGGGTGTGAATAAAATCTGATGTTCATAACAGGCAGCAAAACTAGAGCAAACGCTAGGAGAACTCGGACAAGAAATCATTTTTTGTTATATTAACAGATACATTTGCATCACCCCAGTCACAATACATCAGGATATCGAAAGTAAAAGACAAAATATTACAGATCCTATTTCCTATCCAGCAACGTGCTAAGTCTATCCTGTTTTTGTATCATCACAGAACAGGACTCCATTTTCTACCTTTCAGCTAGGAAAGTCCAGTAAGAAGGCCCTGCCATATGCTCTATTGTTAAAATATCTGTATTCAAGATCAGCCCGTATTCTTTTTTTGATAGGGCACAGGGGCAAGACCACCCCTCCTTTACTCTCCCCTCACTCTCACCCACTCTACAGTGAGGAAAATCTATTTAAACATGAAGAAGGGAGCTTATTCAAAAAAAGGGAATTAAAGAATGAGGGGGGTGAGAGTTGTGCCGACACCTGAAGGGGGCTCTCCCCCTCCCAACCAGCAGCTGGCACTGGCGGGCATTTGCAAAACTGGAAGAAAAAAAAAAATAAAGGAGAAAAAAATTTAAAAAATAAATAAATAACCCTGGACAAAAGAGAGACCACACAGACACTACAAAATGTGTGTGCTTAAGCACATGCAGGCTGCCAGGCTCAGCAGGAGACTGAGGACTGATCCTATAACTAGGCAGGGAAAGGGGGAGATTTGTGGTACCACAATATATCAGTTTTATTGCTACCTGCGTTTTATTCCCTTTTAAACTTTGTCACCACAAGGTTAGATGCTCTCTCACATCACATGCACACTAAAGATAGCCATAGATGTAACAATAATCATCTTTCGTGTCGCAGGAAGTTCCTTTTAAATAGACATTTAGAGCAGAATCATCAGATATACAGGTAGAAACATCAGAATAATAACTGTATCTGACAATTCAGCAGATACGCCTGGACGATGTTTTGCGGTGCCTAAAAATTTTCCGACCAGGGCTCGTCACACCATACGTGTACAGAATATCGTACAAAGCGATAATATCTGTGCGTCTATGTCCATATTAAGTCAATAAAAGGAGTGCTGCAGTGCAATCCAATGCATAAATACTCAAATAAAAATGGAATGGGCCACAGTCATAAAGGCAGTTTATTAGCAAATAATTTCGGTTATCAGAACAATAAGGGTTACATCTTATACAATGTGGCCACAAATAGGAATGTCAGAGTTGTGGAACAGAACAAGCAGCTCTTAAGAGAAACAGTCTCCTGTTGTTTCCAGAATAAAGACACCCCTGCTCACACTGATGGGTGGCACCAGCAGAACACATTTTTGACTAATTTGATAGCCTTGCAAGCCAGCTGACTCAAACTACCTCCCATGGGGCCTATACATGTTGTAAAGTAAATACATATAGTACTATATCCTCAAATTTTCCTGTGCAACATTTCTTAGTACAGGGAACAGGGAAGTACAGTTTTATAGTACTACTCTGTACAGAATATGACAACACCTAAAGCAAGTTGTATTTATAGCCCCATCCAGCTCTCAGATACAAGACCCTCTATGCTACCTATGGTAAAAAATAATTGTCACGCGACAATTTTCTTTACCCATTACAGTCTATGGGCATCGCCTTTGCGGCAAAACTCCCTCCAGTCATGTGAATACAAGCAACACCTTACCTCCATGAGGTCTCTGACCCCATGCTGGTTTTACTTAACAGATGATGCTGAATGGATTAAGAATCCAGAGTATATAGTCACAAATATTTTTGTACCGGTTATTCTGAATTGAGAAACGTCTTCAAGAAAAAAAGAAAAATACAGCAAGTCCAGTTGATTTAACTTATTACTATAGATATACCATGACCTGTCCTGGATGAATGAGAACCTTCACAGACATACTTTAAAGAAGTTCCAGCACAAACTTGTAAGCCGAGACCATAAATGTATCTTTATAAAAGTGAAACCTGTTTCTTGTGCTTATTAACTGATAGGAATAGGCACAAGTAACAGTTGACATAATGCACATTCAGAACAAAACATTAAGGCATTATTGAAACTGGCCATACTTGGGCCTCTGACCCACCACATTTATTGCGACTCCGGACGGAGTCAGATCATCGGACAAGGCCCGTTGTCATAGTCCTCTCCAGACATGATTCTCCTGCCTACATAGATCCCAATGTGATCCAATCACATGCCAAGAGAGTCAAAAGTATAGGTCAGCCCAAATTGGTCTACCATTCAATGAGGGTCAAAAAAGTAGGTAACCTTGATGCCATTCTCTATTCATATCTGATCAGCTATGGATCATGCTGGAAAATCCTATTGGAAGAGGATCACATCGGGTGGTAGATGCAGTCTTCTCCCGACTTAGGGATCCTCACCAAATGAGCTGAACTCCCCTAATATGGCCAGTGTAATATGTACTACTTAGTTCAAATCAACTTCTGTGTGGTGCGGTCATGGCTTCTAGTCTGTTACATTGCTCTTCATAAAGGGTTAAGAAAGCTAGGCAATAATCATATCTGTTTTAAATGTGCTACCTTCCAAACAAATGCTTATCAGATACCTGAACATATAGGTAAAGCTCCCCATAGACGCGACGATTCTTCTTGCCGAACGACCGATTTTAGGGAAGCCCGACCAATTATCGCGTGGTTAGTGGTATTCCAACGATCGTACATCTTACGATTTTTCGGCCGACATCTGTTGGGAAATTGATCGGCCAGGTCAAAAAATCTTTGTCGGTCCCAGTGCAATCTCTCTATGTTTGCAGGGCCAAGCAGGCAGCTCCCCTTTGTTTTCCTGGTAAATTGGTCTTTTTAGTTGATGGTAAATTCGTACGATCGTACGATCGTTCTGAGAAGATCGTGGTCTCACGATCAGGATCTGATCTTTTAAAAATCTCAACATCTATGGCCAGCTTTAAACTCCCAAAATGTAGAATCAGCCTCTTAAACTGCTAGTATTGTTGTGCACTATAAATATCACACCTTTAAATTCAAATACTAAATCATGCTTCAAAGCAATTTAAAATGGCCTTTTCCATGGTACACAAGCGCCCATTTTAAAGCTATATTTTGCTCCAAAGACTGTTTTGTACCAAAGATTGTTTATTTGTAGGGTATGCTCACGGTGCCTGCGTAATCTTTGAAAAAACAGCAACATATAATACTGCAGGACAATTCAGAACGGAGAATGTTAAACAAAATGTCATCTGGCAGGATGAATTGTAAAAAGCACATGAAATGCTATGAAAAAGTGTTACATTTCAAGTCAGCCTATTCCAAAATACTTTCCACACATAAGCAGTGACTTGTATCTCTTAAGGTCCCCATAGACGCAAAGATTTTTCTTGCCGAACGACTGATTTTAGAGAAGTCCGACCAATCCTTCAAAATTATCGTGCAGTTAGTGGGATTCGAACGATCGTACATCTTACGATTTTTCAGCCGACATCTGTCAGAAAATTAATCGCCCAGGTTAAAAAATCTTTATCGGTCCCAGTACAATCTATGTTTGCAGGGACAAGCAGGCAGCTAGCCTTTGTTTTCCTGGCAAATGGTCTTTTTAGTTGATGGACAATTCCTATGATCGTTTCGAGATAATCGTGGTCTCATAATGACGATCGGATCTTTTAAAAATCTTTACATCTATGGCCAGCTTTACATAAAATGGAGGCAAGGTGGGTACCTAGTCGCATGGTTATGCATTTGCAAACCCATCCCCCCAGCACCACCTCTCACCCTCTAACTTGCCCAGCAGGCATCTCAAGCTTTCTGGAATGCAGACCAGCCCCAGGCACCAGCTCAAAACCTTCCCAGAAAATCTGTTTGCCAGGTCTGTGTGCCTTTTAAACAGAGCAACTGCAAATACGAAGAACACGGGGGTGGGTAGGTTAGATGGGAGAGGTGCAGCAAAGGTAAAGAATATCTATTCAGAACCTGTCTTGCAATGCCAAAGCATTAGTTCATTCAATCATTTTGTAAAGACAAGGCAAGGCGTCACCTTACATGTATGCAATAATATATATATATATATATATATATATATATATATATATATATATATATATATATATATATATATATATATATATATATATATATATATATATATATATATATATATATATATATATATATATATATATATATATATATACACATACACACATACATATATATATATGTTTGTACAAAGTATGCATAAGCAGATGCGCCCTGTCAAGGCAGTGTCCATGCGTCAGTACTATCTAAGTGAGAAAAAATTTATTATCTTTGGGGGGGGGAGAAAGACCATACCTGCTTTTCTCTTTGTTTAGCATGATCTCTTCCCAAGACACCATTAAGCGGGGGTTGGGAGAGCAGGCATTTAAGGAGAGCGCCACCTCCCCATAATATATAATTTAAATAAACAATAAAATGCAGCTCATTCCTTCCTTCATTGGGTGCATGTGGTCAGCCTTGATATACAAACTACAAAATTTACCCCAGAACTCCAACATATAAACCCCCGGGAAAACCTGTTTTGCACAACTGAACTGTAACGCTAATGATAAAAATATGATATACACACACTTATAAACAAGCACACAAAGTTAAACCTCTAGATCTTTATGAAGTTGTTTGCACATGGATATGAAACTGACTACAGGATCGGGAACAGAGGGTGGTTGTTAATGGTACAGTCTCTACTTGGAGTAAGGTTCTCAGTGGGTCCTTCAGGGCTCGGTATTTGGTCCACTTTTATTTAACTTGTTCATTAATGACTTAGGGGAGGGTGTTGTAAGTAATGTATCCGTGTTTGCAGATGACACAAAACTATCCAGCCCAATTAATTCCATCCAGGATGTGGCACTTGCAACAGGATCTTAACAAACTGGCAATCTGGGCAGCTAAGTGGCAAATGAGATTCAATGTTGATAAATGTAAAGTCATGCACCTGGGATGTAAAAATATTCAAGCCACTTGTACCCTTAATGGGACAGCACAAGGCAAGGACCTTGGAGTACTTGTAGATAAACCTGGCTCTGCCAGCAATGCCAGTCAGCAGCATTAAGGGCAAATAAGGTTTGAGCTGTATTAAAAGGGGCATAGAGTCACAGGAGGAGGGGGTCATTCTTCCACTGTATAGCGCACTGGTAAGTATTGATGTGCGGGCCGGAACGAAACCCGCAGATCTGTCAGGTTCAGGCAGATCTCACTCCCACAACTACGGGTCACGCCCTATCTAGAATAGTACAGTTTTGGTCTCCAGCACTCAAACAGGGCATTATTGAATAAGAGAGGATACAGAGAAGGGCAACTAAGCTGGTAAAAGGTATGGAAAATCTTAGCTATGAGGAAAGACTGGCCAAATTGGGGTTGTCACACTGGAGAAGAGGCGATTAAGGGGTAATATGATAACTATGGATAAATATATAAGGGGATCGTATAATAATCTCTCTAATGCTTAATTTACCAGTAGGTCTTTCCAGCTGACGCAAGGTCACCCATTCCGATTAGAAGAAAAGAGGTTCCACCTAAATATTCGGAAGGGTTTTTTTTTACAGTGAAAGCAGTGAAGATGTGGAATTCTCTCCCTGAATCAGTCGTAGAGCCTGATATATTAGATAGCTTTAAGAAGGGGTTGGATGGCTTTTTAGCAAGTGAGGGAATACAGGGTTATGGAAGATAGATCATAGTACAAGTTGATCCAGGGACTGGTCCGATTGCCATCAGGAAGCAATTTTTTCCCCCTCTGAGGCAAATTGGAATAGCTTCCAATGGGATTTTCTCCTTCCTCTGGATCAACTAGCAGTTAGGCAGGTTTAAAAAAAAAAAAAAAAAAACTTGATGGACCTGTGGTTTTTTCAACCTAACTTACTATGTTACTATGTAAAACGAAAAGCAAAAGGCTGCTGCTAGCAGACCAAAATGCACTGCTGCCTGCTTCTAAGGTCAGTTCATAGGAAAGACTGTAGAAATGTTACCATGGAGGATGTTTGGAAAACAGTAACTTAAGAACTGTCACTTTTAAATGCAAAATACCCTACCGTAATTATGTCACTTTTTCATTTTTTGCACAATCACTAACACTATTTGGCATAGGTGTTTTCCACAGCTGAAACCTTATTTGATTAATGATTGTACATTTATTTCTGAGTGCCAACAGTCGCAACTACTCTAGTGAGGCAACTTCACTCACTGTTACTACTGAAGCAGTAACCTCTTTTCTACAAACTATCATGATATGGTTCCATACGCCATTATTTAAAGAAAAATGTTTAACAAATATTAGGGCTTTCTAGAAACATATACTGCCTTACATGTACTGCTATACGTGTTAGCACATAAATATTTACTAAAAAGAGTGGAGCAAGGTATGTAAGGCACCCAACACATAAAGAAGTAGTAATCCAAAAAAAATAAAAAAAACAACAATGGGCTGCAAAAAAAGTGATGGTCATCTGTGGCTCTTAAGCAACTGTATCTGAGGTTTAACATGCACACATGGAATTAGATGCTCTGTGTTTTAATAGACAAATGTACACGGTTGTAACGAAGAGAATACATTAAAAAGGGGAAATAATTAGCCATGTATTTCTATGCCGGGTATGAAGAAGTTTACCTACAGAATGTTTATCATAGCACAGTTTGTTTAATAAGTACTCACAGTCTAGAAATTCAAGATGAATAGTATATTAGAAGTGGGATATTAAAACGGAAAGTGAATGCATTATGGTTAATTAGACTAAAAAGCCAGTGATTTGATTGTGACTTTCTATAGTAAGTCAAACAGCCTCCAGATTCTCCTTAATATGGTATTAATTATTTAAATAGTTGCTGTATTTCACCCCATTATCCCAAGGTGCATGACTGGAAGGAAAAGAAAAGGATGAAATTCAATTAATAGAAAAAAAAAGTTCAGGAACAATTAAAATTAAATTACATTTCTGAGATAGAATAGTCTACTTTAATATACTTTCATAAATGGCTTATACAACAGAGGGAAGCAAGAGTTATCTCTATGCAATTAAGGCTTATCTAAAACCATGGAGAAA